>NW_027248388.1:420000-655253 GCF_041260155.1 Ptychodera flava
AACTGCAAACTCACCTTTATGAAGATTTTAACTGATCTGCAACACTGCAATTCTTACTTGATTGAAAGGCATGGGCGTATTGAAAGATACTAGTTACTAAACAAACATCTGATCGACTTAAATGGGTTGCAGAGAGTTCACGCTTTGTTTTATTGCTTTATTGTTTTTTGGATTAGATTGCAGAAGTAAATGCCGAAAACATAAATCCGTTTAAATGTTTGGTCTCTCTCTCTGTCTCTCTGTCTCCTCTCTGTCTCTGAATCAATCAATCAAAATCAAAACCATTATTTGATAATATTTGGTGCCTTAGAACTTCAATTAATACTTACCAGGGATCGTAAAAGGTAATTCGAAAGGTTTAGTTACACGTTTTAACGTGTAGTACGCTTACTGGTAAAACAGTCTCGTTTGAGTACGAATTTAGAACGTGTGGGCGAAATGATTTATTTGCACGGACCGCTTTGTTTACGTATTACTGCCTATAATGAAAGTATTTTACTATCATGTCATAGAGGCGCATCGGTGGTGAGATCATAGTTTTGATAGCAGACGACAGGCGCAGCAACTTTCATTTGCGCAAATTGGTAAGTAGATTTTTATATCGGTAAACAGAGAGAGAGAGAGAGAGAAGAGAGAGAGAGAGAGAGAGAGAGAGAGAGAGAGAGAGAGAGAGAGAGAGAGAGAGAGAGAGAGGAACCAAACATCTAAAAGTGTTCATGTTTTCGGCCTTCGCTTCTGCAATCTAATCACAAATACAATAAAGCAATCAAACAAAGCGTGAACTCTCTGCAACCTATTTTAGTCGATGAGGATGTTTGTTTTAGTAACTATATCTTTCAATACGCCCATGCCTTTCAATCAAGTAAGAATTGCAATGTTGAAGATTAGTTTAACATCTTCATAAAGGTGAGTTTGCAGTTACTGTTTATCAGCGAATATTTGTTATGCAAATTGTAGAAATGGTATTTACTGTCTATTTGGCGCCATGACCGTACTCTGCCTTCCGATCACCGTTGATCATGCCTTAAGGTAGAACACGCCTCGGGGAGAAATATTTGGGCTGTCAAATTTTTCCACTTTGATTCTGATCTACCTCTTGTAGGGCCTTGTTTTGAAGATTTTGGAGTAAGAAAAACATTGAATTTCTTATCTTTTTCAAGTTGATAATGGAAAAGCTTAGTACTGGCTATCTAACTACCCATCTTGCTGACATAGACATCTTAGCACCCGTTATCTAGCTACCCATCTTCTTGCACACGGCACTTGACCTCAGCCTTGCTTCATGTTTATTCATTCTAGGCCATCAGGCTGCCTGCCAAGCTATTACAACACTCCCTGCCGCTCGTCTTTCGCCACTCAGGCCTCCATTCATTGCCATATCTACCGGACCACAGCATCGACAATGCCTCCTCGAAAACGAACCACCACGCATAACACCATACGTTCGTCCGGTAACTCGTGCAAGATCAGGGACACAAGGGGCATCGCCAACACTTGACCGCCTCGCTGCCGAACAAGGTTAGACCACTCCAACTGCACCGGCAACCGTAGAGACGACTGCCCTCGGTCTCCAACAACCTCCATCAGTTGCCGTTACCGTGCCGCAAGGCGGAACTCCGGTATCAACAAATCAAGTACCACCTCAATTGGGAGCCGCGACAATGGAAATGTTTTCCACCCTGTAGACCTCGATGGCCAACATGGCCAACAACATGGCCAACATAGCAAATCTACTGCAACAACGCCCTCTCGCCGATCTGCGGGGACAAGCCTCCACTTCCGGCAACAACAACAGCCCCCAGCATAACCAAGATTGCGGCGCCCAGGCAGCTCACGATACGCCCGTTTAAGCAACTCATCCAGGAGTAAATACTGTCGCGCTGGCCTCGAACTTTTCTGCCAGAACCTCCTCCAGGGCCGCGGCATACCATCCGAAAGGCTGCCAAACGTCGAACTGGTTTCATATGCTATTCGCCGGGATATTTTTCAGGTAAGGATATCAATCTTGCCTGCTTACTTATAACCGGCTGCAATTACAACGATGGCGAACGACATATCATCACCGGCAATGAAGCTCTGTCGCTGAAACCCCTCCAGGACGGCAGGGTTAATAGACCTCTCACCATTCCTGAATTCATTCAAGCTTTCACCGTCTATAAAAACGTCATGTGCGAGGCATTCCTTAATCGTCGCGCAGAATTTGATGCATACGTCACGGACATTGTTAGCATGTCAAAACGTTTCAGCGGTTTCGCCTTCTACGAATACCATCGCGAAATTTCTGCCAAGGCAGCTGCACTCTTGCTTAATCATGGCATCAAAGAAGACTCGGGGATTTGCGATTCGCTGATTTATACTTCGGCACACTCCGGTCTCAAGGCCAACCTTGCAACGTCTGCAATATCGCCATGCATACCACCGAAGTCTGCCCACACCTCGAGAGTAAGAGACCAAGCAGCAATCCCATAAGGTTCCAATCGCCTTCATCTACCATCGACAGAAGCGGGAGAAGACGCGTCACCTACCAGGGCAAGGAAATCTGCAATAACTTTAACTCCCCGGCTGGTTGCAAACAAAGTAACTGTGGTTTTTCCTGTCTATTTATGTTGCCACAGAATATCGAGTTTCAGATAAGATTTCATTATTTTCAATATAGAAAAGCCATTTTAAATTAGGATTGGGGTCGTGGTTTGCTATATTTCATTTTCATTTTATTGGAGTCTAAGCGGCACTGAAATGTGTACGCGCCGAGACGATATTAACTACAATTTGATATTTCGTTGCGTAGCAGACTAGTACACTAGTCCTAGACTTCAAGTTCGTGGGCATTTATTATGAAAACATAATAAATCGAAGGATAAACTTCGATGCAGCCAACGGAGCAGTTCACTTGGAGCAGGGGGAATTTTTTTTTTACTTGAGCGGGATACATAGATTCAGCTGCAAGAGAGCAAATTTTAGGGTTTTTTTGTCGGACAAGGCAGATATCGGTTGATTGGCCTGGGGGACCGGGATTGGGCGAAAATGACTCGGGGAGAGGGGAAGTTACTTGTAAATGGGGACAAACAGAAAGTGCAGCGTATTTTAAGGGAAAAGTCGATCGCGACAAGTTTTTTTGTCATAAGGCAAGGGAGCTTAGTGCTGGGGAATGATAAATTTTAAGGGGAAGTTTTTTCCAGGGTAGGGAACAAGGGACAAGTTTTTTACGCCACATGGCAAGTAGCTTCAAAAATTAAAAATGGGAGGGTAAATAGCCAAAAATATGTTGGTAGTTTGAGTGCAGGAGAGTAAGTCGAACAATTTTCAGTTAGATGGCAATTCAGTAAGAACAGCTAATTATCACCCTTTTGGGATTAAGATTAGTCAGTTAACATTACTTTTCCTGTACAATATATCTTTTCATGATGACGACCATTTACAAGAGCATTGTTCGTTGGCTGCACCTGAAACTTCCACAGACGTAATGCTAAGTGGTAGTAGTAGGCTGTTGCGTAGATCGTCAGCCGGTAAATGCTGACGAGAAAAGTCAGGCGTCCGAGCATTAGAAAGTTGCGCTTTTGTATATCGAGGTCATTTTCCGCTAAATTGTCGATGCAACTGTAAAACAGAGCAGAACGGACAGTTAGAATGAATAAAAGGTTTAGGGTGATTGAATTGTCTTTTACGATTTCAAAATTCATCGACAGTAATGCGGACATATCAAGACGCTAAAGAACAGAATCCAAATAAGCTTATATGCCTTTTTGCTTTCCACAGGTTTTCTTGTCCTGGAACCTTAAGCTTTGTATGTTGGTAAACCTTGTTACAACTATGACAGCCGACATTTCATTCAGTAAAAGGAACACCTAACGCAAAATTATTGCAGTCAAACAACATTCCGCTCAGTTTCTCCGCAGTGAGTCCGTGAAAATTTGCATGTAGAAGCGATTCCATTGCCCTCTTCTTATTCAGAAAATAGTATAACATCCGATCTTCATAGATGCATATCAAGCTGTAATGATTTTGCCATTTGTGATAGGGGTATACAGTGTACGCGAACGCAATAAAACATCTTTGCATACATATGTATGTGCACATAATCATACATGCACGTATACATACAGTAAACATATATGCTAGAGCAAAGGTTGATGTAAATAATGTAAATATGTAAGAAAACGTTTCTGAATTTATTGAATACGGTTTGCCTATTTGTCAGAAATTGAATTTAGATGACTATATTATATTCAAGAATTGGACGCACTATAATAATGAACAGATGTCGAAGGACAGCAACTTTATGATCAAATTAAAATGGCTTTTAACGAGATTAACAATGCGATGCACTTTACCTACAATAGAGTCAATGTGATGAACAAATGTGAGTTTGGAATAAAAAATGCCACAAGTCACGTGACAATACCCAAATCCTTGATGTGGGAAACATGATCGAGCAAACAATTATTCACATGGTAATTAACTTCTTAATAGGTTTATTCTTTAAGGTGATGGTGAGTACCTTACATTTGCTAGCATTCAAATCTAAGCGCCAAATTTTTGACCACTGAACAGACTTTTGTAAGTGCTTGCTATCATCAAGGATTTTAACCCTTTGAGCGCAATAGTCAACTTTTTTCACCTTTAGCAAATTTGCTCCAGTCATTTTTTTCAGATTTTTGTCACTTTTTTATACCAAACTGCAGCTAATGAAATGTGATGTCCATTTGGTCCAAAATCATCACAAATTACAGAAAAATACTTAGAAATTGGTAAAAATGTTACACTAAAATTTTGGCGGGAACGATTACACTCAAATAAGACTGAAAATAAATCTATGGCTAAAAAGTTTGGCATCGTCTGCAAACAGCAATGACTGAACAGATACAGTCATGGAGAAGTCATTTCTATATAATATAAATAACAAAAGCCCAAAAATGGAACATTGTGCACACCGGATTTCATCTGGCACCAAGTCAGCAATGCTAAATTTACTAGGAAACATTACTGTCTATTACTTAAATAACTTTTAACCATTTCAGAATATTCTGATAAATGCCAAAATACTGCAATTTGCAGAGCAACTAACATTGTCAACTCTATCAAAAGCCTTCAGGTTGCTGAAATCTGTATATCAGGTTGTTGCTTATTATCTATTCCATCAATGGTATTTTCACGAGAACAGCAAGATTAGTGATTGTGACTATAAATTGCTACGTAATTTATTTAAAATTAAACCTTTGTTCTTGGGTAAGAACATTTTGATTGTATGTTTGTGCGTAAATACTTTTATCTTCATACGACTCTACAGATTGTACAGGTTTTCTGGTTTGTGCCTACCTAGATATTCTAGACATAGATCTCTAATACACATCCCTTACTGTAGAGTTGATGTTACAATAAATGGCCTGATTGGACGTACGTCACTACTTTTTAATGATTCGATTAATAAGGGTTGCAATGCCGATGTATTTGATGAATCTCATTCAACTTCTAAAAGCCATGTTAATTTGTTTTGTCTTTGTTTGATGTTCAAGGTACTTTTTGTTTGTTCAAATTTTAGTGTATTTTATCCTTTTTTCTTTTATTTTCTCGTCTGCAATCAAGTGGCTGCCTGACTGCGCTGCTGATGAACAAATAATAAATAAATAAATAAATAAATAACCAAATGTACACCTCAAGATCATACGACCCACATTTCAGATATTCTATATGTATTACAAAAATTGCTTTGAAAAAACGATACTTCATTCCTTTTGTGTGACATTTTATTAGATATATATGTAGAGAATAATACAGAATAAATAAAAAGTAAGGAGGTAAATTTGGACCTCGCCACACTGTTTGAAAAATGGAAATGCTTCAACTACGTACTGTACATCAGTGTACAACCACAAAAGGCTTGAAAACCAAAATTAACACTTTGTGGCGGCACTACTTGATTAAAAGAAAGGGGACGGGAAAAAGTCTGAGGAGCCACTTAGCAACCAGGAATATAATGCTTCGAAGTTCTTTGTCGATGTATGATCCGGGTTTAATTTTAGGGTCGGACCAAATGATAAAGCTTAAAATTGACAACACAACACAAATTTCACATCATATCATTATCTTCAAGTCCTCAAATGCATTCAACTTCAAGTGCCCCAAGCATACCTTTAATATTTTAACATTCCAACCCTGTCGATTCTCCCACCCCCTCTAGAAGTGTGTGTGAAATACAAGTACCGTGATACAAATAAACGGACATGTAAACGAGTGTGTACGGATTACACTTAATGAGTAACAGCAGTCAATTGCAATCGTTTGAACTATTTTGACGCACTCTCCCTGGCTTGGTGCACACTCGTCTCATGCGCGACCCTTCACCTGTGAATTAGGGCAATAAAAAACAATCAATAATGTTGGCGTCTAAAGGTTTCACCAAGGCGAATTATTTAATGCTCATTGATTTAACCTTTGCTTACGCAGACTACTAGCACTAGGCAATTAAAAAGGAATTTAAAAATGATATACACACAAGTGATCGATCGATCCAGCAACACTTTGTTTGTTCTTGTGGTCTTCAAAGTTGTATTTGCGACGGTTAGATCCGTGCAGGAGTCAACCAGTTTATACAATACCATTGTCAAAGGCACAGAAGAGTTGGAAGAACAACGTGATATAATAATGTCTACCACCGGATCTTTGTTTCCTCTTTTAGCCCATGTGCTGTGTTTATTCCTATTTTCAAGAGAAGTCGATGTGGGTAAGTACACTATATAAAGTTATTACCAGGCATTTCGTGAATAACATGTCGTAATAGGCTCTGTCCTGATAAATCAACAGGAAACCATGGCAATTCGGTTCAGAAACAGCTAGATTAGTGGTCCGGACAGAAATTTAAGGGGACGGTGATTTTCAAAACAACGCTGTGCGAAAAACCTTCAGAAGTGTTTGCAACAACAAGATTTGTAGAAAGATGTCGATGACGTCATAGGCATGTCGCTAAAGACGCCACTTTGTTGTTTACGAGTGCAAATAGCAAATAGAATGCAAATTATGGGGGCTTTACGTTTCGGCAATCGCGCACTCTCCGATTCGAAGGTCAGCATTATTATACAATAACATGTTCGTAAATCTTACAAACAAGAAAACACGATGGCTCAGCGTAAACGGAAATAGAGATCAAGCATTGGTATTCCAAAATCTATGCAAACATGGCGATCAAATAGATCCTCTTTCGTTGGAAAAAGTGTGATTTAAAGTGCGTGAAATGATATTTTAGTTGGACTAAAAACCTTTAAAAGTGATTACATGCGAACGCATGTTTCGAAATGACAATATCATCGGAAAATTAAAAGCTAAGAATAATACTCAGAAATTATATTTTTCTCCCAACCCGCTTTATTAGCATTATGGTATTTAAGTATTCCATCCTGAGTGTAGTAGGCCCAAAAATTTGCTATGTGTTGCTTTGTCTTAGGCATGCGATTAACGAGCCTTTTCAAAATTGAAAAGAAAACAAAAAGCATATTTGTCATGATCTTCCAAATTGGCTCAAAGAAAAATAATATTTCGCGCTCTCGATACGTTAGCCTCAGTGATGCGATTATTCCGCGCGATGTTAAATATTCAGAATTCTTCAATATGTACGGTATATATACAATATTTTTATCACTTTGTACAATTCAGTACTTGTATATTAAATATCCAGATACATTCTACAATATGTACTGTATAGATACAAATCATTTGTCACTCAGTATAAATTAGTATTTATATATTGAATATGTGTATTAATAATAAATATGATGATAAAATATTAAAAGCAGAATAAAAATGTTTGATTCGTGATATAATTTATTGCAAATTGTATCTAGGTCGTCAATTGTATGGCTTCAATAAGTATAGAAATCCGACTTACACGTGTGCAACATCTTGTGAACTCAGGGAAAACATAGATAAAACAACATATCTCCAGTACTACTAACAACATTTCCTTCGACATATAAAAATAAAGCTTTATCTTTATATATCCTCTCAACAGGAAAAAACCTCATGAGGATTATATAACTTAATCACATCAATGTAAGCCACACACGAACAATGGACCATTTGTCTGAAAATAATATTTTTGACTCTGTTTTAGCGAAAGCTTATTATCAAGAAATTCAAAAAAAGTATCAGGCATTTTTAAAGCTTATTCTGGCGTATACTTTGCAGATTTTGATAGGGATTTTTATTCCAGAAAACTGTATTGAGGGCTTTTATCAGTGGCAATACATATTGGTTTAGTTGCCACAAACTTATCTACAGAGGCACCCAGGAAAGGATAATTTGGATTAACAACCTATCCAATATCTCTTGTTGATCATGTGTAGCCATTCCTTTCCAGATATTGCATATACTTGGCTACAGCTATATGCCTACTTTGAAAGCTGTTTAGTGTGTTAATTTCAAATCTACCTTGGATTCATTATTCTGTCAAATGAATCAGGGAGATACAAGGGAGATATTTTTGTCTACAGACAACATCTTTAAATTTACTGGCTGTAATACTTAATTTTTGATGACCTTGTGAACGCCAATTTGGATTTCTGTATTGACCCTCAAGTTTGACATTTCTATTCTTCTCGACGAGTCATCATTTGTAATATTTACTTTTGATGCATAAAAATCATAAGCATTTTTATTTACATTATAAATTAAATTACACCCTTTGAGTGGGTGCAAGAAATACTATAAGACGGCAGTACATTTACTCAAGTCATACTACATTTTGACTCATCAATCTGTAACCTTCTGCTTGCTCGTTTACAAGCATGAGAATAAAGAAGATCATCAAGACATGATGATCTAGAACAGGCACCCAGAAAGTCTGCAAGCTGTTTTACTTTCTCCTTTGATACAGTCTTTTCTTCTGTTAGACAAGCATTGTAATTATCTTTCCGTTTTCTTGGACAACAACTCAATCCAAGTTCAGGTCACGAATGTTCATAGGCCACGCTTAATCCAGTCAATTGAGTCCAAGTTACAGCTGTGCTTCCATAGACACTAGGATAGTGGTGTATGTGTAATTTCTGGGTGCTGCTGGTAATTTCTGGTATTTCAGTTAGTCCATATCTCTGAAAATTCGTTACAACAAACACAGTGGCTGCTGCATGTTTGCAATACCCACCTAACCCTGTTTTACAAACACTTTTCCCGCCAGTATTTTACCAGTAATCAAAATAAAAATAATGAGGGCGAAATACTGTTTACTTGGTGGTACTGGGTTGTCAGCCTTGGCATATGACTTAACCATGACAACTTTTCCCCACACAGACTTAGACGTGGTGGCTGTGACCAATCTAGGTTGAAATTGGTCATAGCCACCACGTCTATTAAAATTCATGAGTTTACTTTTCTAGATCTTGTTTACGTACATACTTATATCAGATGGAAATCTGAGGATTTGCGATTACATCAGGTTGACAACCCCCCACACAAGAGCAACGAATTAAAATTACTCTTTACAAAGCATGCGGACAAATTTGTTGGTTCCACACATGTCACTTACTCTTTACAAAGCATGACAAATTAGTTGGTTCCACATGTCACTACAAATACAACACTAACGTTCATTGGAAAGGGACAATTTGAAGCTGCCTATTAAAGCTCGTGCCCGTGTGTAGTGATATATTCGTCGGTAACGCTGTGAATGAAACATGCACACAGTTTTGTTTAAACTTGAAAGAGGTTATTTAAGGCCACTGTGTAGTGATAGTAAGGACTGGTGTCAAACCGTGTCTGTTTCGTGTACCGAAGGTGTAACCCTATAGCCTAGCTCTGCTTACAGGTATGTGTGTTCATTGCGCTGTAACGCTGTGGTGGAGGCCGCGGACGTGCAACGCCGTGAACACACAGACCTGTACGCAGAGCTACGGCCCTATAGCTCTGCGTACTATGCCATGTGTTCTGTACGCGTACGTGCGTTCGCAGTGGGAAAAGTCAGGTCTTATGTACATGGAAACAGAGTGATTTCTGTTTACGGGCTTCTGCATTGTACGCAGGGCGAGTGTAACACCAGCCTGTGCTGTGCCTCGATCAGTCGTTCAGATATGGGGTGTACACATGACATGTCCAATTGAAATGTGATCGCGTCGTTTCCCAACGGCGAAAACACATTCATTCATGCACACTATCTCACCACGCGCATATGCTTCTGCATCTCTACAACGTCCATACCACATTATATGGGTGACCGCGAGCAGTTTCTTAAATGTGTGTAGATTTGGAAAATTAGCCTGTGCTCCAGAATTCCACCATAAATACCGTTTTGAAAGTGTCAGGTGCTACTTACTTTTGTTGGCGGCCTTATTTCATTTTCATCGACAATTCTGTCCCATTTTGCTGACCAACCGTTGAACCCAAAAAGATAACGAAACGGTCCTTCTTCAACTGCAACTATTTTCTTCACTGCACCCTTTGTCCACCAGTAACAGTCATCGAGGGCCTCAACTTTTTCACCTACTGAGAACGCATAATGAGCCATGTTTTCTGTGTTTTCCAGTGTTTGGCTTAATTGCTAATGAAACTTTTAATGTTAATTGTTTTCCAAGTCAACTATCTAAGCATTTTAAGAGGGGTGATCATAAAGGCCAGAACAGCCAATTTTGACCAACCGGGTTCAAGAACCCGGGAAAGGTGTTTAAAGTGTGCGATAGATGTGTTTAAGACATAAACATTACGAACAGTAGGATTAAGATAGGTATGAATAATCCAAACTGCCCAGTTTCTGTGTGGGGAAAAGTTGGAATGCAATAATTGGTTTTATAATTAATAATGACTGGTGTTCACTGTCATGAAGTAAAATATCCTTTACATGGTTACTTTTATAGAAATTCCAACCACTGTCTCTGCGTTTTCTTGCTGCACTCAGGCAGTTGTCACATTTTGAAATGAAATAGTCAAAGATAGTTCTTTATGTAAGATCAGGAAGACGACTCAAATTTCTGGTCAATATATCTGCGAGGGATATGTGAGCAATGACTTCTCTCTGTGTTCATGGAAATTGGAACATTACAAACTCCTGACCAGTACACCATCAGGGTCAAAAAGGTAGAGTTCATCCCATCGCATGACTATATACAGGTACACTGTATAAAAATAAAAAGAATTAAAGGATACTTCATTTTCTAGGCATTGACCAGTAACTTCAATATAGCATTTTATAATGTAAATTTAAAGAATAAGGCGAAAGTTGTATCATACAGACATTTGTATGAGTTTATTATGAGGATTGAGAAACGCTTTCAAACTGAAATACTATTTAGACGATGTCAGTATGACCTTTTTGACCTTTTCACGAAATCAAAACACCAGCTTGTAACAGTATCTTAACACAGCGGGACAATGATCTCAAGAAAATACTCTCGCCAGGCAATATGGCGGCGATGGAATCACCACACTGTACAGTTCATAGACATATATTTTTTCAGATTTTTTAAATGCAATCTGTGAATTTGAAGAGAGTTACGCTCTTACATCAGGCTGGATTAGATATTAGATGTACGTTATACTGTGGTAACGGTCTATTCATCTAAGTCATTACATTGTGCACGATCCGGCAAACGCATCAAAGCCAAGATATCCTGCGCCACAGTTTATACGTAGACACGGACATTTTCTACCCTTTCACTGTCGCATTATGTTTGGGGAAGTCAAACAAGTGCGATCAGTTTTTTTCCATTTCGGCTGCCAAGATGTAGTAGGTAAAAGGAACACTCCCTCACCCCACACCACACAAATACAAAAATACGATAACTGGTAGTTCGGAAGTGCAGAGGCCACAATGCGGTCTGTACCGCTTCATATTAGCACAGAAATGGTCGGTCAAGAACAAAGTTTAAGATTTTTACGCCGCAGTACTATCATATGTGGTGAAATCAAATATGTGATCAGATTTTTTCATCGCTTTCAACAAAAGTTCATATTTGGAGCAAGAAACTGCAGTTGCAGTCATGGCCAGCGCGAGACTCGAGAAAGTGGAGGCATCACGCCACAAAATGGTTAAAAGCCAACATACGGGTTTGAAAAAAATATATTTTCAACAAGTGCTCTTCTCTTCAGCTCTACTAACGAAAACTCTTCGGTTTTACGATCTCGCAGCTGTGATCGTTGACGACATGTTTATTTTTAACCTGAATATTTATGTTCTGTAAACTGACCCTTGTACCCATTGCGACAACAATGCATTGCCCCCATGATGCCCCGCCACCTTTATGCAAATCGGTCATTGCGACATTTCAATACAAACAGGAGTCAACCATCGTAGGCGAAGAGTGACCGATACCAAAAGCGTAGAAGAGTTTGAAGGACGGATTATGAAATGCGTGATATGATAATGTCTACCACTCGATCGTCGTTTGCTTATCATGCCTCTGTTATATATTTGCTTCTACTTTCAAGTCAAGTTGATGTCGGTAAGTGCAGTCTATGACAATTATATATTGCCAAAAATTACGAGAAGTAGGTTATCCTACATGGCTGTGTTCTCAAGATTCAGGAGCAGCCGTAACAATATCAAAACCGCGCGGTTCGGGGGACGTCAATATGGCCTTGAGACTATGCTGCCAGCGACATCGCTGCAAGTACCGCACCAATATCTCAATGAACCCCAAGACGAAAGACTTTTTGATTCAAAATTGTGTTGTACGGGGAACTTTTAAAGGGCAATGTGCTATTAGAGCAATTGTAATCGTTCGAAAACTGTCCTTTGCTGTAAATCTCTCCTGATTCCGATTGCACTCGATCGATACGGTACGGAGAAGGGCCGCAATTTTGTTTGTCTACACTGAGAGTTGCCATGTCAACAGTCGCGTACGTGACATCGCTGTCAAGCCACTCGCTTGCTACCTGTTTGGAGGTACACCTTGCCGTTTAGACGGCAGAAAGATTTCTATAGCTTGTCTAAAGATACATGAACTTTAAGAGAAAAACCATGGGAACACACCAAAAACTCAATATGTTATTTCCGTATTAGGCAACCAGAAATATCCGTATTTTTCAAAGTCCTCTAAATTTTTACGTCGGCTACATCTTTTCGCAGGCAAAATGCGGCATCCATTTTGTTTGTTAACGTTGTTTACCATCTAAGTGCAAATGAAGTTTGGGTAATTCTCCAAAACCGATGACGTTTATTATGCATATCTCGACTTTTACCGTCAAATATCACGGCTGATATTTTACGGTATACGTCACTAGGATGAAGTGACATGGGCATGGTATATGATAATCTACATAATGAAATGATATGTATGGTAAATTTAATTCCTGTCTTGAGAATTGATATTTTTTGTGATTCTGCTAAGCATAACAGCTAAGCGGGGAAGCTCTTTTGTATTGTTTTGTAATCTTTGTTTTTGACAGAGAATGCAATGCTGGGTTTTAGAGAATCCTGTCTTGGATGTTACCTTCCTACCTACGTGGTGTACAGGTACAAATTACATTCAGAATCGGCAGGCCTTTCAAATTATGCATGGTAGAATGATGGAAATTTGGTATTCATACCTGCAAGGGGCAATATGATTACCGGTAGCTAACAAAAAATTGCAAATCAAGAATGTTAACGAACCTCCTAGTAAGGTGTAAACTCGGTGGCAAATTGCACAAATACACCATTAACTGCGAGGTAGCATACAGCAAATCATACGTTTACAGTGGCACTGCGATTGTATCAGATGTCGTGATGAAGATGAGTTGCAGATGATTACTTTAAATCCAATGAAAATAGGGCAAACGTTTGTTTTTTTTTTTTTCCTCAGCTGCTCCCTTTATTTTAATATATGCTATGTCGAACGCATATCGTGCTGATCGTGGATTTTTTGCGAACCCTTATAAGCCTGTACAAATCGTAAACATTTCGTTTTTTTTTTTCGGATATTACTAAATATGGGCGGGAGAAATTGCTGAGTCAGAGAGAATCATTAGCGTGATTAAAACTTTTATTGCTCCTGCAACGACGTTTGTTTTCTTTATTGAATCTGTAAAACGAAAATTGAACAATTATGTTAATGTTAATATAATTGCCAACATTTTTGCAAGTTGTAAGGTGATTATCTAAGAGTAATATTGTTTCATAGAGAAAACCTAATACGTCAGAGTTATTTGCAATACAATTGCTAATAGATCTTGCCAAGTCAAGCTAGTTCAAGTTTGAGGTCGTTTAAGGTTCCAAGACAAGAAATTGACCTTTTTAAGCTAACAATTCTCTAGTGGTTAATAAGCTCAGAACCCCCATAAATTATATATTTTCGGAAAGCCTAGATATAGGGGAACATTTTGGTCACCACAGTGTCACCGTTGTTTACATAACTATCACGTGACAGGTAATTTGCATAACCTTTCAAAAATCGGTTTTCCCTATGTTTTGTTTCAATGCTTTGAGATATGTGGCTGAAATTTGTGTGAGTGCAAGCTGTTCTAAGGATCTTTCAAAGTATGTCTCAGAATTTTTTTAAACCTTCTTAAACAATTTTTATGCCAGAAAAACTTCCAGAGCGGTGAATTTAACCCTAGTTGATTTCTTTAAAATTGTGTTCCAAAAAAATAAGCAAGATATAAAAAATCTGAGACACACTTTTGAAGAGCTTTGTGACAGCTTGCATTCCAGCAAGTTTGAGTCAGATATTTTGAAGTATAGAGACAAAACATAGGGAAAACAATTTTTGGAAGGTTATGCAAATTACCTGTCACTTGATAGTTATGTAAACAATCGTGACACTGTGGTTACCAAAATGTTCCCCTGTATCAAGGCTTTCAGAAAATATATAATTTACGGGGTTTCTGAGCTTATTAACCACCAGAGAATTGTTAGATTAAAAAAGGTCAATTTCTTGTCTTGGAACCTTAAGTAAGGCGGGCAATAATTGCCATAAAACACGTTTTCCGTCAGAGGGTTTTCTTTCTTGTTTTCCTATGCTATTTGTGAACCAATCTCTTGGCGGTCTTTTCCTTAATGAGTATGGTAATAAGAACAGCATAAAACTTACAAAATCCCTTCTACTGTACTCTGTGACTAGGTCAAAGCATGTCCTCAGATTCACCAACTGGAATTCCATGTTAAACGTCATATCATAAGGCTGATTCGTTGGAAATGCAGTGTGTGCACAATACTTGTATACTTCTTTTTCGCACTAAAAGTGCAGTTTACGTGTTCCTTTTAACTTAATCAGGTTGAATATTATGTGTTTGTCACTAAACTGACCAATTATGCAAAATGTACCATGTTTTTCTTGGCAAATGATTACTAGACCGACGTAAAATTATGTCATAAGTATTCCTCTTCAAACATAAAGACTTACCTGAACAATAGATATGTCTAAACAGCTTCTAACTAAGCAAGAGGTAGAGTGCACAAAACGAGAAATAAGCAGAAGACTTATCATAATGCTAACTTGATTAAAATCGAAACACAATACACTATAACAGCAAGAAAGAGGAACAACACTCATTTAATACACTGTTTGTAACCCCACGTCTTGAAGGTTCAAAATCTTTGATCTTTGCTCAAAACTTGGCAGGACCTATAAATATTTACGTCGTCAATAAAAAGCTTGTGACTAGGCAATCTTCAAGTGAAGCCTCTTGAGATTACTGAAAGGTCAGCTTCTAATTAGCATAATAGAAGAATGCAAAATATGGTGCGTGGGCGTGCATAGCTTTGCCTTACTGGAGCTCCACTGTATTCCTATTCTGTTGCCTGACTTTTTCATTTCAAGCTAAGGTTGTGTAGCCCGCTAGTGGACACTTTCTTTTGTGAAATACTGAATAAACGACCCACGCAATCGACATGCACGTCGTGGATGCAATTGGCTTCTGAAAACAACAAACAAAAATAGAGTCTGTTAGTTATCGTCTTTACCTTAAATTATCAAATTTAACATTCCTTATTCTAATCATTTACATCGTGCTATAAAGAAATATATTGCTAGTGTATGACATCCTTGTCAGTCATGGGCGAACGCTTTTGCCAGGTATTTACGATTGCTCACTACACGGTTCGACGGATTACATAAGTTGTGAGCTTATCGTACACTGTGTGTCATGATCAAAGTTCATCCTACACAGTTATCGACGACATTTCCGTTGTTTAATATCCACAAGTACATGTGCTCAAGGCACTTTACAATTATTATTACCCCTGGTCACTGGATCTAATATGATACCACTCAACTCCCTGGGAGCAAACTACAGCTCACATGTGCAGCCAATAAGCGCAGCGGAGCTAAACACACACATTGCAACCACTGTCCTACCAGGTACCCATCACTCCTGGGTGGGGAGAAGCAATGAGGAATAAAGTGCCTTGCTCAAGAACACAACACCATGGCCATGCCGGGGCTCAAACTCACCATCCTGTGATCGTGAGGCCACTGCTCTAGCCACTGGCCCATGATGCCTCCTTTCATAATGATATATCATAAGGCTGATTCGTTGTAATGCAGAGTGTGCACAATAAGTGTATATCGCAAAAAAGTGCAGTTTACATGTTTCTGTAAACTTAATCTGGTTGAATACAATGTGTTAGTCACTAAAATGACCCATTATGCAAAATGTGCCATGTTGTTATTGGCAAATGAGTACTAGATCGAAGTTAAACTATTTCATAATTATTTTCACTTCAAACATAAAGAATCACCTGAGCAATAGATATATCTACACTGCGTGCACCAAACGAGAAATAAGCAGAAGACTTATCATAATGCTAACACTTGATTAAATTCGAAACACAATCCTCTATAACAGCAAGCAAGGGGAGCCACACTCATTTCTTGCAAATACACTTTTTGTAACCTCGCGTCTTGAAGGTTAAAAATCGCTGACCTTTGTTCAAAATTTAGCAAGACCTTAAAGCATTTACGTCGCCAATAAAAGGCTTGTGACTGATTATCTTGAACTAAAGCCTCTTGAGTTTACTAAAAGGTCGGCTTCTAAGTAGCGGAATAGAAGAATGCAAAATATAATAGTATGCGTGGGTATGCATGGCTTTGCATTACAGGTGCTCCAGTGTATTATTATTCTGTTGACTGACATTTTTATTTCAAGCTGAAGTTGTGAAGCCCGCTGGTTGGCACTTTCTTTTGTAAAATACTGAAATACAACCCAAGCAATCGATCGGCACTGTGGATGCAATGATCTTCTGATAAACAACAAACAAAAATCGAGTCTATTGGTTATCGTTGTTAACTTAAATTATAAAATTTAACATTCCTTATTCTAATCATAGACATCGTGCTATAAAGAAATATATGCTAGTGTATGACATCCTTATGAGTCATCGGCGAACTCTTTTGTCAGGTATTTACGGTTTTTCACCCCTCGGTTCGACGGACTACCGATGTGGTGAGCTTATCGTATACAGTGTTTCATGATCAAAGTTCATCCTACACAGCTATCGACTACATTTCCGTTGTTTAGTAAAAAATACAAAATAAATGCTTCCATTAGCAGCTTTTGAAAGAATATGTACATCACATTTTTGCTTCACTCCTGACATTTTGCTCTGTTTTTTTTTGTTTTGTTTTTGTTTTTTTCATACGCCCTATTTTCCCATGCTTTTTTATTTATAAAGGAACAGACGAGATATATGAAAACGAACAACTTGAGATGGTGTTGACGCTCATTATTCAAGATATCTCCAACTAACATCATTCAAATCGTACAAAAAGAAAATAAGTCGGCAACGCTCCATAGCAGAGCTTAATTTCGAAATCTCGCAGGCTTTAGACCTATTTTAGTCGATTTTGTTTGAAAGGTTCTTGCAATTGAAATTATGCACTATTATAAAAATGGTATAACCATAAACTGATGATGTTAAAAACGCTGTATACAAAACGTATGAACAAGACAAATTTAAGGTTGCACTTCATATAGTCATTTTAATTTAGGTAAGACGGGGGCTATAAGATTAATATCAGCAACAACTTCCTTCAATTTGTTTTCCTATAATAATTCATTTTGAACTAAACTTATCTTTAGGCGGTAATTTCCTTAACACGTAACAAGGCTTTAGTTTAATAACATTTTACAAAGTTTCATTCAATTTTTTTTAGTAATTTGTTAACCATAGTTTTAAATATTAGTTAGGTTCATTCTGGCTTGGTCAAATTCATGTTTTAAGTATGCTTGTCATAATTTCACTGTCAGACTTGGCACATTTACTTGGCACACGAATACTAGACCGAAGTAAAATTTATTTCCGAAATTCTACACATCAAACATATAGATAAACCTAAACAGTAAATATGTCTCGTCTACTAGAAAATAAGCAATTCAGGCCAAGTTCCAGAAGCGGCAAGCGATTTTTTTAGGCCGAAGGTAAACGCGGTTCTCTGGCATTTTTGCACAGATGCAGACAAGGCAAGATAATTGTTTCCCTTTTAACCAGAAATATCTCAGACAAGAACACTGATACTTGTAACTGAATTCAATACTATATTTTCCAACAATAACAAAGGCCATTACATTCACAGTTAGTGTTTGCACACATATTCTGAGTATTTCAACATTCTCTCAGAGTAAACTGAAATGTACAGCAAATCACTGAAATCAAACAATTCAATATTGTCCTTTAATATTGTCCTGGTGGGACCCTGCATCTGAGTTTTTTCATTTTACATTGGCCCCATGTTTTGGCCTCTTTACCACTGTCTCTACACATTTTTCACAATGGTCTAACAACACTGTACTGTGAATCGGAGTGAAGTTATATATTCACCATTCAGAAGGATGTCTTGTACTCGTTTTCACGTTGACTGTCTGAGTTAGACACGTTGAACACTACAAACTTCATGTTGAACTAGCTGCAGACTGACATCTCAGATCGTACTTAACATCGACGCAACCATGTGTTTTGTCATTGCCGTAAATTGTTATTCATTCAATCGGATGCACCGTCCATCTGCTGTCACGATCTTGTTGAACAAATTGCCGAACGTTATATCAGGACAAACACTGAATAGCGTCTTTGGAACTATCTATTGGCCATCACGTTGAATGTTGGCGATCAAACTAATACTCATGATATGAAGGTACTAAACTTTACAAAACGAGGAACTTTCTGGCCAAGTCGACCCACTTTGCGTCGTGATTCGCCAAATTCAGACATCACAACAACGTGTTGGCGGTCAACTTGGTCCAAAAACGTCGGAAGTCTCATTCAAAATCCCGTGCCCGCGAAAAACCCGACAAAGTGTAGGGCGCCATCAGCGGCAGTGCTAAAAATATTTGAAAAGCGGAAGTAAGAATTTGCAGCGATCAAAAAATCCAAATATGCCAAAGTAGAAGCGGCGATTCCGATGAACAACTATTTTTTCTCTTCCTGGCCTCAAGAAAAGTGCATCAAAAAGGACGGAAATATACAAAGACTTATCATTTGGTTAAATATCAAACACAATCCACCATAAGAGCAAAAAGGGGAACGAGACTCTTGTTTGTAAACAGACTGTTTGTAAGCTCACGTCCGGAAGGTCAAAAATCGTTAACCTATATCCAAAATTTAGAAGGACCATTCAGTATAGACGTCGTCTATAAGTAGTATGTGAATACGCCTCTTTAAGCGTTTTGAGGTAACTGAGAGGATGGCTTGTAATTAAGGTAATAGGAGAAATAATGTTGTGTATGTTGTGTGTTGGCCTGCTTAGCTTTACGTTTTCGCCATTGATCTGACACAGCTGTAGGAAATAAATTGTATTCTGAGTTAGTCGACTGAATTCTGTTTTTCGAGCAGTGAAAAAGAGGAATGAAAATTGTGTAACCCACACATAGACACTTTACTTTGTGAAATACTACAATGTAATATACGCATTTAGTCAGCACTGTTGATGTAATGATCTTTAAAACTTGACGTGAATGGACTTAGTCATATGGGAACGCTTTAATTAATATGTTGACACATTGTTCCAATATGAGACTGCGATGATGAATATAATGATCCGTTTCATTGAATATAATGACCAGGATTAAATTGGTTGTATATAATGAAAATATGACGAGAGTGACACACAAAACAAACTGTTGACATTCATTGACGAGATTTACTATACACTTGTCTTGTTGGGGCGATGGCTACTTTGTTACATTGATAGATGTGTAAATCCTCACTTCTCATCTCAGTTTACTTGACTGTTTTCTCTTCTATTTAAGTTGTCGGGTAATTTTTAGCATTTTTGCAATCTTCCAATTGTTCTTTCCGTTACATATGTTGGTCGTTCCAATACTCAATCTGTAATGAGAATTATTAGCATTTATTTAGATATTTAGATGGCCTTTTAAAAAAATAAAGTCAACTTTCCTATTTTCCTAAAAGATCAAGCAATATGCCAACTTTTAAACGACATCACCAATTTCAATTTTTGGTCTGTAAGTGTGTAATGTAGTAAACAATAATTGTAAAACAATTTTCAGAGAAGAATTAATGGGTGGGTGTAAGCTGTATCTTAAACAATAAAAACAGCTTCCATCCATGACAATATCCCTGTTCACCATGATAATCCTGAAACTATTTATTGTATCTTGTTTTTTAACAGATGCATCACCACTCTTTAAAGAAACCCCTTCAGATACAGTAACAGTTGTAGGAAGAGATGTACAACTAAAATGCAGCTTCAATAATCTGGGAAGTCACACTCCTCAATGGCAATTCGAAAGCAGCGCTGGTGATCGCCTCGTCGAAATCACCCAAGGGACTCAAATATTTAATAACAAATATCAACTACCTGGGGATCTGTCGAAAGGAGAATATCATTTGTTTATTCCAACATCGCACAAGATTTGTCAGGTACTTACGAATGCTCACTGGTCGGTTCGTCGGATTACAGAAGAGCTGAGCTTACCGTACTCGGTAGGTAATTCTTGTTCATTCTGTAGCTATTGACGACCTTTTCGTTGTTCAATTGAAAACGCGTACGCAAAATGAATGCTTCGATCAATCCCGACATTTTGCTTTTGGTTTCTCCATACCTTTTCTCTTAAAAGGAGGGACGCGATATATGAGAAATAAGGAAAATCGCAGCGATGCTCATTATGAAAGGCGCCTCCTACTGAACAATTCAGGGAAAACTCAGTTTCAGGAAAAATCAACCCTCTGTTGCAGGTTTGTTTTGACACCTACTTTTTGTTTATTGTTTTTGAAAAGTTAGACTATTTAGACTAGAAATGATCGCTTGTGCATGGGAAAATCACAACGGTTGTCAATGAAACATTCTTTAAACCATAGCGTGAATAATCAGGTCCCAATCTGTGTTGCTCCTATAAAACAGATCCAAACAATGTTAATCTCCCTTGCGCTAACGCTAAGCATTCTACAAGAGTAGCGGCTGTGACGTCCATGCTATGACCAAACGATACAGTGTCAAATGTTTGTGTAAAAAGAATATGTAGTCTATTTGTTTTATTCATTTAAGATTGATATGTTTTGTTCACGTCTACATTGGCATTATTTTTCGGACTATTAAAGTGCTGTAAAAATTCGAAAAGTTATAGCATTTTTACCTTTTCGTCTTTCAATGTTGGTCACTTGAACCCATTATCGGAATCTTTGAAATGTTATTTTTCGTTTAGACGATACAGACTTTAGTTCTGGAGAACTAAACCGAGTACGATGTTGTCGGTTATATAAAAACTAGTCTCGAGATTAAGTGCTTCCTAGCACGGAAATATATCCGTGTTAAATGTTGAAGCGGAGTAATTACTCCAAAAATCGGTTATCCTTGACCGCCGCTTTCATAACTTGCGTTTTTTTAATCGATACAATGGTCCTTAATAACCATGTACGGCCCTTCGTCTAATGGACTAATTACAAGACATGTTGTCCCTTTTTGTCAATGTGCGTGCCATTCTCTTTTTCTCCGCTTAGTTGTTGTTGTCACTTTGTGCTTTTGAACACATTTGAATATCGCTCAGAAAGGATTAATATCTGAATATATAATTTAATTTATAGTATTTTTCATCTATTGCAGACATCCCAAAGTGTAGAGTTAGTCCAGATACCACGGTGATATCAGACGAAGAACCCGTAGTATTCACCTGCTCTATTCAAGGCATCCTCTTGGGTGACCTTGTGTGGTTGAGGAACGGCAAAGAAATCTCTCGTCGTACAGCCGCAATCAATGAATATACAACAACCCTTGAAAAAACAGACAATGGTGCTCGGTACAACTGCCGATACGAATACGAGAGCGTTCCGTCACAAATTTGGCCAAATCCGTCATGCCGTGAAGACATAATAATGGATGTGCAGTGTAAGTACCTCTCTACTTGTCTATCTGTCTGACCATTTGTCTTCCTGTCAGTCCATCCAGCAATCAATCCATTCCCCTCCCTCTCTCCCTCCCTCCACTTTCTTTCTTTACCTATGCATCTATCTATCTATCTATCTATCTATCTATCTATCTATCTATCTATCTATCTATCTATCTATCTATCTATCTATCTATCTATCTATCTATCTATCCATGATCTTTTAAGACAATTGCCATTCCGGATAAAGCAAGACAAATTTGTTGGTTTCACTAATTTCCCTACCATAACAACACTAACGTTCATCAAATAGGGAAATCTATGCAGATCTAGCAAAGCCGTGTGTTATGATATTCAAAACACAGCGAGCATGCAATGACCAAGATATTCCACAATGCTTGCCCTGAAGGATGGAGGTGTTAGCTCCGCTCCTGCCTGCGTGAGTTCGTGTCCGTGACTAACCATGGAGGTGAGAAGAGAACTCTTTACCTCCTTGGACTGACATACGCGTGACATAAAATAAAGTCACGGAGATTACTATTAAAGTAAGTTTCAGCCAAGGTATCAACCGGTTGTCAGCTATTAGCCCTACGGCCGGTATAAGTCAAGAGTGCTCGGCTATGACTATACCGTTACCGTATTGTAGCACTGCCACGCAGAGCGGAGTAGCGCGTGTGTAGACGCCAAAGAAGTCGCCTAGGTACCTCTTTTATCGTACATATGGTCTCTGGTCCTTGCAAACTTTGCAGCCACCTAAGTCTGTGTACGGTGATTTGTGTTCGTCCACAATGTTTCCTTCTATTGTGGTGCAGGTAACATAGTGAACGGAACATGTACACAGAGGTCCTCATAGCGTCGTACCTGTGGTGCATCAGAAAAAAACATGATAATTTTTGCTCTTTAGAGAGGGATTGAATGCATACTATAAGCACCTTGTGGCAACGTTTTAGAGAACACAAACGGACCCCGAAGTATTTCCCCTTGTATTAACAATTCATGTAGGCACAGACCTTGTCCCTGATGTAAGGGTAATCATTGTTTTTATTTACTCGATGGATCAACTATGTGGATTGGTGGAATACCCTGGAATTACTATTTTTTCTTTTGGCCCAACAACGTGTATTGCAATTTGATTGTATTTTTATATTTACCGAACTGATATAACCGTCACATACTTAAACATTTCGATGTCGATTTGTTGCAGTTCTACCCCACCCCTCCCCCGCCACCAACATCCCAGACGATTTCTCTATATTGTCGTCGCGAAACATGCGGGTTCTAGCGTGGCAATTGAGACATTTGTTGCATGGAGCTACCTCTGTTGTTGCATCACGTTAAGGTGAAAACATATGGCCGAAGTTTGGATTTTTCGTCTGCTATACTGTACTATATATTCAACGTTTCGTTGAAGATGAATCAGTCACGGTTCTAATGTATGTCACACAATTTTCTGTATAGTTTGCTGTCTTATAGCGTCTGATGTAAATCAACCCCTATGTAAGACCCTAATGAGAAGGAGGTTATCCTTGACATTAGGGAAAAACTGCATTAACTTGCATGGTACCTGAAACCCGGTCCCTGCCAGACCAACTCGGGTGGCAAACAGAAGACTTTTAATCCCCCATGGTCTGAATGTTCCTTGTTATGTTTATCTTATCCAGCTGGTGCCACTGTAGGTAAGGCTCATCTGTGAAATTGATCCTCTGATAACTAAGTAGGGAAGCTGGGTATTTCTTAGTTTATGTAGCTTTCCCGTAATGATAAACAAGTAAACAATAGTTTAGCCAATCAAAATAGAGGGCGCAGCGACGTTGACCAATGAAAAGTGAAAGCTGATTGGATGCCACTGTTACAGTGATGTCAATGTTATATAACCCCGTAGGATCGCGCTGAAGCTTTATGAAGTCTCATTACAGACTTGGTCACACAAGTAGTACGCACGACCAATCGTCGATTCTCTTGCTGAATGATGCATATAAAAGACATAATGTATGTAATGATAACAGAACCCTATGACCTGTGAGAGTAAGCGCGCCGTACTAGCGGTATTTTCACTCGTGATGCCGCGGTGTATTTGGCTGTTCTCTCTATTGCTTCGCAACTCGGCATGATGCCTGTCTTTACAAATACATTGCTGGAAATGTATTTTGCGACAACTCCAAAGGCATGGCAAACGACTCCACAGAACTGGCTCTTCATGTATGGGTAACCTCACATGACATTTTTTATAAGATTTTAGTTAGGCCTAACATTAATATGTAAGTTATTTCATTCTTAGCATGGTCGCCAATGTCTGCACTCTATCAATATCTATTTTAAACATCCACTTGTGATTACCTATCAGCTAAACTATATTCTCAGTACATACATACACCTACACACCGTTAGATCTACCTCTTAACTGAGCTATCGATTAATCTAAATTATGCAAGATGTCGTATGTAGTGAATACAATTCACTGAATGCTCTTTTCACTCACGATTTGAAACATTTTGTTTGCTTCCAGATGGTCCCGATGTGAAAATAAACGGCCCCACCATTGTCGTAACGGAGGGTGAAAGTGCATTTCTTGACTGCGTCATCGATGCCAATCCCTTAACTGAGAGCCACAATTGGACTAAAGGTGACATGCTAGTGTCATCGAATCTTACTCATAATATAGAGCGAACCAACCGCGATGATGCTGGTGTATATGAATGTAGGGCAAGTAATACGCTATACGATGGAACAACTGCTACTGGAAATGACACTGTGTTACTCGTTGTCGAATGTGAGTTCACTTTTTCAGTTATTTTTAACCATTTATGTATTATTGTAAATATATATAAATCGTAATATGATACAATTACATTACTCAGTTACGATACCAATATTAAGAATACGATGTTACAATATCTTCACACACGCAAATACATGCATTTATATTCAATTACTATTCCGTATCTACTATGTTTTGTTATTTGATTGTAATATTTAGTGATTTATCTATCGATATTTTGAACACAATGTTGCTTATTATGTTTGTCATATTATTGATCTTGTCTGTTGGTTCGGCAGCCACCTCCCCCGTGTCTGAGTGCTCAATCTCGTCTCAACAAACATTCTTACATCAATGCATTTTTCTGGCACCAACGTGTAATATTTTCTTTTGTATAACACTCGACGAAAGTCTGATTTTGTCAACCATCGCCATTACTAGTTCCCTGGCTTGTGCTTCTTCGTTACAACAGATAAAAACGGCCCCGCTGTCAATGTGACGGTCATTATTGTTGTTGTTGTTGTTGTTGTTGTTGTTGCTGGGATTATTATCGCAGTATATATTGTTTTCTTCCACAATAATAATGAACAAAGACACCACATAAACATTCGGTAAGTACACAAAATTTAGGAATAACATGATTTGAACTAATTTGTGATAATTGGATTTTCATAATTTGCAAATTTCTCAAAAGAGTTAGATGCCCTATAGCCGAATGTTGCAATATTACAAATTACTCATAAAAACTAGTGTGTAATAAAAGAAAAGAAAATCAGATCTGATAACATATGTAGATTAAATCGACATTACTTAACCATCAGATTATCCCAAATTAGTTCCAACTCGTGTTGAATATAAATATTTCCTTTTGAGAAGGCGAAATGCGCTATTTTGATAGATAAACCAAGAGAGAGAGAGAGAGAGAGAGAGAGAGGAGAGAGAGAGAGAGAGAGAGAGAGAGAGAGAGAGTGTTCCGTAATTATAACATGTAACATTGCTGTCTCTCTTCTGTACGAAACGTGATAGCAATGTCAAAACTAATCACCATTTTCTCTTGACTCTCTTTTATATCATCATATCCTCTGCGAGAATTGAATTATAATGAATTAAATATCTTAAAGCGGCACTCCCACTTGGTAAAATTTTTAATAAGCAGCATCAGCGTAGACTCGTACTTCTTAGCTTAGTTGACAATAGCGCCAGTGCCAAACGTTCGATGTTCGGAAGATGAATTTAGGTGGGCCACTGGAGTTAAAACGTTTACTGTTTTGATTACATGTTTTTAACGATATTTTGTAATCCGTGCGCAGTCGCCACGTCATATATCAACCGTTGGCATTAAAAGAATGCCATAAATATGTTGACACTATACACTATTTTTTTTGTAAGATCTGTACAGCAGGATTTGTAGATATATATATTTTCATAGAGAAAGATAGATAGAGTCGCAACGGGTATTGTTTAAGGCGTGAAGCGGTTACGTAATCCATCCATGTTCGCCTCGCCTCAGGTTGCTCTCGCCTCTCTTTTCCGAAGAGTGCCGACTATGAATCCTTCGGTAATTTTCGGATTTTCGCCAATTGTTAAGCGAAAGTATGTTCGGCAAAGTTTGTGTTGCTGTTTTCGTATGGTGCTGAGCAGAATTGACGTGCTGGCGAAAACGGGAGTGTTTTGAGCTTCAGGAAAGTGAGTTTTACCGTTTTAAAAATTCCTCTCATATTTTTATGAATATATAATGAGTGTGTTTAAACCAAATTTAATAATTTTTATTCATTTCACCAGAAATTTAATACAAATGCGAATGTAATAAACAAAGAAAAAAATCTTACAATAAGTAAAAAATCAGGAGATTGATAAAAAACACCAAAAAATTTGTTCTATTTTATGGAAAAATAGTCACACACACAAGATCTGGTGAGGACCAAGGAAGTAGTTCTTCAAGAACTAATCTAGTCCTTGGCCCAGTCATCAAAGTTCAATCACAATAGACTAAACAGCAAAACACACGGAAGGTGAATAAGTGAACAAATTTAAATATAATATAAGAAATGATAATTTGATGCAAATAATTTTAAATATAAAGGTAATAAAAGTACAGTCGCTCAGTCTAAAAGAGTTTAGACTCTACTGAGAAGGAAGGCTTTCAGGGCCCGCTTGAAAGAATTTCTTGACCTGCTTAACTTTATGGAGACCGGGATATCATTCCAACACTTTGCAATCGAATACGTAATGTTATGTTTTGTTCTGTGTAAATTTACCTTTGGATACAAAAAATTTTCATTATTCACAGACCTAGTGTAATATGAGTGAGAAGCACATGAAGCGTACCGATCGATTGAATGTGCATATTGGTCATCATATAAGTCATAAATGAATGTACACATCTGATATTTGAATAATTTATGAATATCCAGAATACCTAGTTTTTTAAATAAAGGTTCACTAGGTTCACAGAACTTTGAAATGTTAGTAAGCGCACAATCTTCTTTTGAAGTTTTAGAAGTGGGTCAATGAAAGATTTGAAGGCATAACCCAAGATTTCGATACAATAGCTCATATGAGGTAATATTAAAGATTTGTGCAACAAAAGCATTACAAATTTCGGTAAAAAGTATCTTAAGTATGAAAATATACAACTTTGGGCTAATTTTGTTGACAATCTTATTTATATGGTAATTTGAAAATTTGAAAGTCTTTTATCGATACTGTCTGGTTTTACTCAATAGTTTACGGTCAGTCATACCGTCTTTCACACGTGCGTCAAGGAAGGACATGTTTATGAAACTGCTGGCGTGTTCTGTTTTGATTGGCGTGAAGCAGTGTTTCTGGCCTGAGAGCTCACAAAGTAACTGTGGTTGCTACGCGACTGGCAGTACGATGCCATCTCGTCGTATATTTCACATAATCTCGTGTAATTATCAACCACAAACAAAGCCTCCAAAAAGTTTAACACCTTTGAAGCTCATTTTAATATGAAAAGCCATAGTAGTCTACCGAAACGACCATGGAACAAAAGGCATGCAGGCGTTACCACTCTGTCTATGATACTCTGTGTGCTGCTGTACGCCACAGCACGATCCACGACCGTTATCGGTCATGACCCGTGGGAGAAAGGTGAGTCTTACTGACTTGGCGAAAAAAAACGAAAACATTTTGTGCTGATTCCACTAGAATTCGCATAGGTGACTGGCACAGTTACGTGCGGATGATACATAGTGGCCGCCGTGTGGTATGCATAGATGTATACCACGCGGCGGCCGCTATGTATCGAACCACACTTAACTATGTGGCACACGAAAAAATCTTGTCATCAAAGGCGGCTAATATTTTACACGTAAATACTGATATCTATGTGGTATTGGTTAAAATATAATATAACTGATTGAGATTAATAAAAACGACAAAAAGGAGAAATTCTAAAAAAACTCACCTGAGGTAAAGGAATTATGTTGTAGGAAGTCTTTGCAGTGTGGGGGAAAATTAATTGCGTCGGTCGAACTTATTATGGACTCCCTAGAATGTCGTCAATCAACACAATAATAAACCTTGGGGGATTTGGGTCATAATCAAAAACGATAGTAAAACTTTGGGATGTGAAAAATACACACGGGAAATGACATGTTTTATATCAACAACTCGCGATCCGCGCGCAGTCGCCATGTCAAATATCGACCGTTGGCATTAAAAATGTGTTTTAAAAAATGTTACCAAGTGGGAGTTCCTCCTTAAGAGTCATTTCATTTTTATACTGCATGAAATCAGTTTGTAATCCATAGGAAGCATAAGGACGATACCAATACGCAGTGATGATGAGAGTTTATTTGACAGGCTTTATTGAATGGACAGAGCGATCTCCTCTCTGTCCCCGAAGAAAAAGATATATAACTTGTGAAACTCTAGGTCTGTTTGAGCTCTTATGTGATCGAATAAGTCTGCAGCCTTAGATTCTCAATGACTCAACATCTCTTCTTCTTCTTCTTCTTCTTCTTCTTCTTCTTTCAAATACAAAATTATGTTTTTTTTTTCAGATTTGATTGGTTTCCTTGCCAATGTTGCCAGTGATATAGCTTCCTGTTTGCCTTTTCACCAGTTCTCTCCGTCTCGCTTCAGCTTCAGTGTCATACTTATTAACCGTTGTGCAGATTTTGCCGGTTTTTACAGTGTCCAACTTTGCTTAGTTTTTTTTTTTTTTTTTTTTTTTTTGTAATTGACCATCATGTGTGAATGGTAAAAAACCTGGTTTTCATGCCGTACCTTGTGAATTGTAAAAAAATTATGGTGTCTTCTGGGGAAAGATTTTCACCAGGTTTTTCAAAAGTCACTTTCCGATGGCTTTCTTCCAACGTCCTGTCGTACAGCTGTTTTCACACTCCTTCCTAAACAAGGTGATAATTATCTTCTTAAGAATTGGAGACCTATCAGTTTGCTTTGCTCTATTATAAAATGTTCACAAAAGTTTTATCGCTTCGCTTGAAGCAAGTTTTGCAAGATATCATTCATGTAGATCAAAGTTATACTGTTCCAGGCAGACAGATTATTGACAATATACATTTAATTAGAGAATGCATTTATTTTCAAAATCACATGAATCTTCCTCGTTGTATTTTTTCTTTGTATCAGGAAAAGCTTTTGATTATTTTTTTCAAACTCTGCCTGCATTCTGGTTTGGTGAAAATTTCATAAATTTTATTAAACTTCTGTATAAGCTTTCTGATGTTTGGCGTTATTTTCATAAGTAGGCTCAAAGTTTTACGTGGCAGAGAGGAGAAAAAATAGTCGCATTGATATTTTTTTATTAACAAGAGGTTGACTTCGAAAATTAAATCTGCGTCTCTTGACTCTTCTTCCGATTTATCTGATCTCTCTCTTGTTTCTTTTGTTTTAACTATAAATTCGAGCTTCAACAAAATTCAGTTTGGTATCTCAATACAAGTCTTCTTAATGATTAAAGGCCCTGTAGCTGTAACTCGTGAAATTTGTTGACCTGAAAAAGGCTTTCTATATTCTGTGGTTTTATTCAAATGTTTACAAATTTACAGGATACAGCCTTTTACAACTGAAAATTTGACAAATAAATTTATATTTTAACTGTTATTTTGATTTCCCGCCATTTTTAAAAATTGGTAATACAACAAAGAAAACAAATCACTTGATGTCCCAGTGGAAAACATTCAGCAGTATGAATTATATTGGACTACTCTGTTGTTTCCGTGGAGATTCCAATGCATATATGCACACCGTACAGTGTTTTTTTGCTTTATTTGCATGAGGGCGCCATTTTTTGTTTGGGCAAACATTTATTATTTATCTTGCCCAAACTTGCACATGCAGTCCCAGTGGACAGTTTCTTATACTTGTATATACACCCCTCAATAAGTACATTCCCATGGACTTGTTTTAGTTTGGAAATAAAATCACAAAAATAATGCTAAAAGATACAGCTATTGTGCCTTTAAATTACTGTACTTTAATACGAAATTCTTGGAAGGTTGGTGTAATGAGAAGGATAGGTTTTCTTCTCTTCAGTCTTGGTGGGGTATAGGAAAACACAATATTAAAGGATTAAGTCGGCAGTACAGCGCTGAACGAGTTCATCACTTTAAACGTTCTATCCAAAAGCTTATTGAGGAAATTTGTACTTTGGAAACATTAATTTATACTCAGCCTTCTCTGGAAACAGGATATCATAAGCAAAAGGACCTGTTAGACAGTTTTCAGAAACTTGATACCAGAGATGCAGTTATTCGTTCTCGTTTTCAACAGCTCAATGATTCTGATACTAATTCACAGTTTTTCTTTTCTCTTGAAAAATACAAAGGATGTCGTAAATCCATTACTCATCTCCAACGTGAAGATCATACAATTACAGAAAATCAGAGAGAAATTCGTCAACTTACTCGCCAGTTTTATCAAAACCTTTTTACTGCTGAGCCTGTTTCACCTGAAGCACAAAATACTTTGCTTCATGATCTCCCTCAATTACCTGCTGACAAAGTTACTTAACTTGAAGAACTCAATATTCTTGATGAGTACATCTTTGCACTCAAGAACATTGCAAATGGTAAAACGCCTGTTGTTTATGGTATAACTTGTGAATTTTATAAAACAATCAGGTCTCTTCTGGGGAACGATTTTCACTAGGTTTTTCAAAAGTCACTTTTCGATGGCCTTCTAAACTTCAAACTTCCTGCGTACAGCTGTTATCACACTCCTTCCTAAACAAAGTGATATCTCCCCTTCTCAAGAGCTGGAGACCTAACAGTATGCTTTGCTCTGATTATAAAATTTTCACAAAAGCTTTATCTCTTCGCTTGAAGCAAGTTTTGTAAGATATCATTCATGTTGATCAAATTATACTGTTCCAGGCAGACAGATTTTTGACAATATTCATTTAATTAGAGATTGCATTCATTTTTATAATCACATGATTCTTCCTATTGGTATTCTTGCTTTGGATCAGGAAAAAGATTTTGATTGTGTAAGTTACAATCTCTGCATGCGTTCGGGTTTGGTGAAAATTTCATCAATTTTATTAAACTTTTGTATACAGAAACAGATAGTCTTGTCATGTTAACAGTTCCCTTAATACTCCTGTTCAGTTTCCATGTGGTATATGGCAAGGTTGCTCATTATCTGGTCAGTTGTATGCAATTGTTATTGAACCTCTTTTACACAAAATAAGACAAAATGACATTATTCAAGGTGTTATGATTCCAAATTCAGATGACCGTAAATGTAAACTTTCAGCTTATGCTGATGACGTTAATACTCTTCTTACTTGTGACACTGATTTTTGAGGTTAAATATTGGTTTTCTGTCTATGAGCATGCCAGTAATGCAAAAATTAACTATCGTAAGTCCCAAGCTCTTTGCGTCGGCTCATTGCGTTGGGGTACTGATCATCCGTTTGAAATTCTTTGGAATTATAGTATTGATCTCAAAGTCATTGGTACTTATTTAAGTAACAGGCCGTGTTATCGTTATTAATCAACTTGCTGCGAACAATTTCGTCGAACGTTTAATTTGCCTCTGTCCTCCTGCTTTTATCATTGATGAAATTAAGCACAAATTTCTTGATTTCTTCTGCCAAGGAAAACATTTGTTGCCAACAAGTCGTCCAGGTTTTGCTCCATTGAAGTTAGGAGGGCAAAATCTTATCGATCACTCTTCAAGTTTGAAGGCTTTCAGGTTAAATTATCTTCAAAGACATCTTTATTCAGGTCTGGATCAGCCTTAATTTTTGTTTGCTGAATTTTCTTTTCGAAGTGTTGATAATCTGAATTACACCTCTTAACTTTTTACAGTCAATTTTCAGTCTGTTCCAGAATTTCTGCCTAAATTTTATCTTTAGCATTTGAGAGTCTGGAAGCCATGTACTTTCCTGAGAAAAAGTAGACCCCTTTCAATCGAAGATATATTCCATGAAGCCCTTTTTCAACGATTGTGTTAGTTTTACAAATCATCTTGATAGTACTCTTGTTAATCACTTTATCAATGCTGGCATTTCGAAAGTTGGGGACGTTTGTGATGAACTTTAAATAGATTGCTCAGCTTGGAAGCGCATATATATTGATATAACGCTTGTTCAGTCAAGTTGTGCGACTTACTTGTTGTGTATAAATTACTATACATTTTCCTCTACCATTATTACTCCAGTATTTTACTGAACAAAACGTAAGTAAAGGGTATTTTAAGAAATATTTAACTGCTTACGGTTGAAGACGAATATTGTTTAAAAACAATATTTACGAAATAAAAGAGCCCTATAAGTTGATAACTTGTATCACTGCTGAAGTTGCCGGACAGGATATATCGATTGTCGATTCTTTCGCTGCAAGCCATCACTGTTTTACACAACCAGAGATGCAGTGTATCCGCGTGTCTGTGAACTGGCCATAAATGACCAGTAGAAAAACTGTGTTATCTGTATACACTCGCCGAGAAATGTGTAAAAATAGAATTGGTGTTTGAGATAAAGTTCTTAATTCACACACCTTTTGCATTCCTTTACAAATTTAACAAATTCACTATTTTAGTAAACCTAGTTTCTCAAAGGAGCTTCGTCTAACCATAGACAGCGCCCTCACCCCTCTACTGTCCCCGGTCCAACTAACTACTGATTGACGACGTCAATACATAGTTAAAGTTACACCACGGGTCAAAGCTTTTCGACTCTCGTTGCCGCTGGCTATAACAAACAATGGTGCTCTATTTGTACGGTACTTTCTCCTGACCCTATACTGATTGTTCCCTGTGTTGAAAACTACATCTGACAAGAAGAATAAAGCCCCTGCTGGGCCTGCCTTTTGTGCCTAGTTTTACTTGTCTTCGTGGTGACCTGAGACTGTGGGAGAAAGCAGGTAAACATGCCAACGTGTAGATTCTGCATGACTGCTCGTGAACCTTGGTGACCTTATTATTGAAATGCAAATTTTGGCGGCAACCTCGGCTGCCATGTATCGATCCCAGATATCAGGTGAGCAAAAGTAATCAAACGGCATTCGTGTGGATTTGGCAACGCAACGTCAATATCTTCGATTGCGCAAGTGTGATCCACAAATCTAGCTCAGTGTAATCCTGTTCATTTGCTATTCCAGCGTGAAGTATTTCAATGTCAACCATGCATTTAGTTCAATGATCAAGTTCATGTCTTAAGGATACTTTGAAATAGTTAATTATTTCACCATTCACAGATAAAAATCTTTTGAAACGCCAAGGACAATGTTTGTGTTGTGAACAATGCAAATGTTTTCTTTCACAAAATAATTTCGAAAACTTTGACCGGGCAAAGAAAGAAGCAAGTTTGACAGGCGTTGGTGGTATTTTGGTAGTGACGTAAAGCAAAACTTCACTGTATATATTAACAGGCATTCAGGAGTATATTTGATGAGCAGGTGCCTTTAAGGCCTTAACTCACAATTTGATTAAAACGTTCAAATAACAGAGGTATCTGTTTTACACTCAACATCGAAAAGACAGCTGCAAAGGTAACTCTTTCTGTATTTAAATGTTATAAATGCTGGCCCGATGCCTATTATAGCCTGAGAGTTTGAGGACACCAGCGGCGACTGTTTTACTGCCTTCGTCTATGCTTTACATTATAATAGGACGGCACATTTAAACACGAATATCACTTATTGTGACTGATCCTGACACAGTAACTTTTGACGAAAATTGGCGAATTCAAAAGTGTATTGTTGGTAAAAAGCAGTTATTCATATTCTATCGGATTGTCATACCCTCCTACACTATTCTGTAGGGTGAAAGCTTATGCCGGCCGTTGTAAGAAAAAAAGAGTTTCACCAATGCAAAATGGGCCCCTCAATTAGCAAAGAAGTTTTGCATTGTAGATACACCATCTCAGTTTTCAATTTGCCATGCCTCCACCTATTAAATCCTGTGCGCTAAGTCATATGATACCGTCGATGCAAACATAATATAATCCAAGGCAAATTGAAAGGATCCAAATTTGTTAGCAGGGCAAAATCATGTACATATGACACTTCATACGTAATATTTTGTCCAATTTTACCAGACAGGCGCTCAGGATTGTATCATTTCTCCTGCACTTAAGCTTTCATACTGCAGCTGTTTAAAGAATTAAAAGGCTCACACTGGCTGTTGACGGATGATCTTGCTGTTTGTGATACGCTCGCTGTGTACTCTGTGCAAACATTCCGTTTTCTTACATTATTCTTCCTTCAACCTCAAAACTCCTTGTTAGGAGTAGTTTAATGATAACCCGGTTACAACAAAAAGACTCTCTCAATATGAAATGTTTTTGTAATCAATCGGAAAGCAACTAAACAGCATTCATAGCTTCGTTGTTTGTGTTTTCTGTATGGTAAAGTTTGTGTTTAGTTGTTTTGAACAATAGAGCCATTGTCATGTAATGAGACAAGGATATCCGCGACACTTACGCTGCTTATCAAAGTCACAAACAAGTGTCAAAGTGAAGTATCAAACCTCAAAACAAGCAAACTATTATTTGGTGTTGGAACATTTAAATCGGGAACGGTTTCTATCGTTCCTGGCGATAAAATTCCACTTGGATTTCGCTATGTAAATGAACATTATAAGAGTTGGATTTTTGAGCGTCTCGATTAACTACAATGCCGTCTTTTCGTCACTGTCATTTTGCTACCGTCCAAATAAGCAGATTTTTGAACATCTTGATCAAATACGAATCGAATATTTCGATGCCATTTGGCTACCATAACGTGAACATTACGATAGTCGAGTTTTTGAACGTGTCGATCAAGTACGATTCGCTCATTTCACGTGGTGAAAAAAATCGTTTCCTCCACGGGTATGGCGAATGCGCTCGACGGAACCGAAGACATCATGATTTCCGAGGAGATTCCGGTACTCAATGACGACTTATCAAATGAAGCCGTAGGATTCGTGTTTGATGACAAGTTGGAAGGTGACGATATAGACTCCGACGGGTTTGACTTCGATGAAGAGGGCAATTGTATCGACCAACGCGATATCCGAAGTTTCTTCCGCGCATGAACTGAAAATTCTTTGAATTTCTTTCGTTAATGTTTTATCAATTTCGCACATAGTTTTCTCATGTAATAACGTATTTATTGTTTGAACGGCATTTCTTGCTTGTGTGTGTCCGTTTCCTGAACTAGTCCCGGCAATGAGTAGGTGATAGTGTAACAGATTTTCAAGATTATGCATGCTTTCGAAGTCTTGCGAGGGCCACTTAAGCTTATAGTTAGAACAAAAACGTGCATGTTTGTACCATATTCCGAACAGTTGATCATAGATGACTGATTTCCACATCAAGAGATATTTCGTTCATAGATACAATAATATAAAAAACTTCAAAGATTTATTGCCAAAAATTCAATTCATCAAATCGTAAGCAGATTGGCGTAGCAATCTTTCGTCTCGGCCATGGCCAGCTGCTGTTTCAACACTTTATCAGTTCGAACCTATAGCGCCTGCCTTTTCGTAAGATCACATTTCGTTTCGGGATACGGTTAGACTTTTTGAAACTACCGTAGGAGCAAAACAATAAACTCACATCGTGTAACTGATCGTTTATTTTAAGGAGTACGCTTAATGAAAATCGTAAATAGAAAACATCGGACAGATACCACCACATGCATGTCCTTTACAGAACTTTACCCTGACCTCATGCACTAACACCTTTGACCTATTGCGTGAATTGACCAATCACAGCCAGCGGAACTTTAGGGACTTTCCCTTTACTTATTGTCTGACTTTTGCGGCCATGCTATGGAGAGCTAGCTGCTGCTGGGGAGCACAACGAAGTATCGTGGTGATTATCTATACACGAAATACGAACATTTATCGCTATCGTATTGTTTGGCAAAAGAGGGTATGGCAAATACGCTAAATTTCAAAACTTGTAGATCTCCATTAATTTATACTGTACAGTTTCGACTGCCAGTATCGACGCAGCATGGCCATGAGTTGATATCACAAAGTATGAGCTGTCTGCAGCGCTCGCGTGAATAAAAAATACATTGGCATAAAATTTGCATTACATTGCATTCATTGGCATAATTAACTATGACGTTCGATTTCGCGGTGACATCCGTTTATACACCCCCCCCCCCCCCCCCATCTTTTCCGTCACCTTTGGTTTTGAAAAGGGGGTTTTAGAATCGGAGGAATACGGTAGTTGTTTGGTGTATGGAACTGAGGCGCATTTTAACATAATTTTAGACAATGCAGAAATATCTTTAGATGAATTTATACAGTAGCGCATTGTGCATATGTTTCGAAAGAGACGTTCTGCATCTTCGCTTGCCAAGGCCTGCTGTTCGGGCAGCCGGATGCTTCCCGAAATCAGGCCTTGGCCCATCGAGCCCTCTGATCGTGGTTTTTAAAGCGCCACCGCACGACTGCATTAGACCCGTAACTAGCTAATCAGCGATCGTTGTTTACATTTCATTTCTTACGCATTCAAAGCGAGAGTGTAAATTTTAAACGCTGTCTTGCAGCTTAGCTAAAGTATTTACTTTTGCGAAACATGGTTTACAAATGCACCTCGATCCAACACGATCGTCAAGTCCTCCGCCAACTTCGTTTAGAATGCCAATTAATTGACTGGGAAACGTTGATGTGAAGATAGTTCGTCGATCTATGTCGCAGATGCACACTCTGCACTTTGCCGGCGCCATCTCGGATTTCTCTGTTTTATGCAAATCGTGCTGTGATTGGTCCGCCTGATTTTCAAGTTCTATCAGATTTCCTTCGCACAGTATATCAGCGTGATCACGCACGACGTAGTTAGTGGAAGACTCCTGTCTGGCTAACGAGCCGTGCCTGCGGACGATGGACGTTTTGCTGCCCCCATGGTGACATCGATGCGTAAGATTCATACGATAAAATGACAAACAACCTATGTATAGGTTAATAAACCATCACTATTTTCCCACTATTTCTTACATACAATTAGTCGTAATGACTATCAAAAAAGCCTTATTCAAATTTAAAAGCAAGGATGGTGTATATTGCGTAAAACATGACAGTATACCAGAATATCGCCAAAGAAAAAAGAACAAAAAGGATAGGAATGCAAAGCTAGGTAAAGCTAACACCTTGCTGTGAATACACTAATAAGATAATTATATACGATACATAAATTATACCGCAAAAAAGTAATGTGAAATATTTATGATTGAATCTACTTTAATTTGTGGGAGGTGAATTTCATACAGTGATTTCCAATTAATCAAGTGTTAAGAAACATTTATTTATAAGGGTAAAATATACATTCTTTCTATTTTTTTCCTTCGCAAATACATTGTTAAGTTCTGTGATAATAACTACATTTCCGGATAGTTCGATATATATGTCGTAAGAACTGCCAACACGATTGCTATGATTATACATAAAATAAAAATGCACAACAAAGAAACAAAATATGTATATGTCTTGGTACAATGTAGCTATGATTACTTCTAAATTCCCTCTATTTTGAATAACAGTATTCTAAAAAGAATATAAAGATGTAAAATTCTGATTTCTGGTATTCCATTGTCAATTTAATTTCCGTTTGAAGATATAGTTATCAAATTTTGACACCATCTTCACATAAAATGAAACGTCCCAAACATATTTATGAGAGTACAGAGCCAAAAATCTTTTCACTTCTGTCTGAAGATTGCAGGATGTATGAAACTTAAGTAATAGATATTATTACTTTTTTCTTGAAGTAACTTGTGTTATTATTTATAACGCTCTGCTTTAGCATCCTGCACTGTAATTCCCCAGAACGATATATATATATATATATATATATATATATATATATATATATATATAATATATATATATCTATATATATATATATATATTATATATATATATATATATATAATGACATTTATACATATTGGTATGTTGTAGGTACGTAGGTTTGTAGCAAATGAGTGGCTATAATAACGAATCTGTCAAAATATAGCTATAGAAATTACAATAATAATTTCACGTTAAAAAATCCTAGGCCTGTCATAATATCAATCCTGATTAAATAAAAAAATCAGGTTAGGGACTGATCAGTCTGACGTCTCCAATCCGAAATCTCCCAACCGTTTCTTTACTCCGTGGTGATAGCATATTCTTGTACGTCATCAATGGCGCGTATTGATGTTACATAAACCTATGGATATTAATACAACAACAAACACAAAATTAACTATTAATCATTATTATTAGTGTGGTTATTTAGCTTACATTGTACCAGTGCACCGTTGTAGCCGAATACCACGTGTCATTTGTGTTTATTATACGGTTTGAATGAGACAAACATAAGTGTGGCATTTTGAACAGTCGAGTACTTGTTTACAAGCGTGTTTATAAGCGTCATTAACTCTCTCTCTCTCTCTCTCTCTCTCTCTCTCTTCTCTCTCTCTCTCTCTCTCTCTCTCTCTCTCTCTCTCTCTCTCTCTCTTACATATATATATATATATATATATATATATATATATATATATATATATATATATATATATATATATATAGTAGGTCCTTTGTTGAAGGAGATGACTTTACTGTTGTTGGATTATGGCTTCTTTCTTTACGGTTTTTTTTTTCACTGCATCATTCTTCGTTAAATACAGAGGAAAGACACTTAAATGTCTTCTTTTCCCGGTTTATCATCTCTTTTTGGAGAACCTCTCCCCTGTTTGCTTCCAGGCGAAAACTATTCCGTAGCTGGGAAAAGCAAGCAGGTTACATATCGGACCTATATTGTAATACAATATGCAGAGCGACTATATATTATGATTGATTGTCATCGTGAACATTATGATGATGATGGTAAGAATTATCTCCCCTTTTTATTTTCTGCACTTCTCGAAATAAGCGTTCATCCTAGTGAATTCATTACTCATTAGCATTGACCTGAATCTGGACCTCCATGCTCGTGCGTTGACAAATTGTTTCATCCTATTAGACATTTTAATTATACGGGCGCAACCTTCCCCTTTTGCATTGCCGACATTTTCACCTGATTTAAGCTGTGAAGTTTAGTTTATTTGATAGAGAAATTTGGCATGGCTACTTAGAGTATGTCTAAGATGACAAGATGATTTCAATAGTTTGCGATTACCTGTGTGTCACGTTCAATCTCTTCTAGCTCGTGAACTAGGTCCTTGAATTTTGGCCTCCGTGACGGCTTTTGTGACCAACATTTCATCATAAGCAGGTACCTACACAAGATGGAATGATAGAGGGATATTTGAATGGTTGATATGCAAACAAATTTACTACCTTTGTACGATCGGTGTTGTTTTATTGTATAGTGTTGACAATTTATGGTTTATCATTTTGTATCAAATGAGCCAATTTCGTTCCTTAATCATTAATCCCAATTTTTGAGTATATGGGCCTCTTTAGAATTTTACTAAACATGGCGATACAAATTTGAAGTAAAATCATCAAAACTCACAGATCCTCTTTGCAGTGCTTTGGTCTGCTCAGCCTACTCCCCTGCTTCAGATATTCAATCACTTCTTTGGCCGACATACCAGGGTACGGAGTGTTTCCTGTAATGCGGGTAGCGGGAAGGAGGTCAACATAGAGTCCTGATGCCATACGATCGTGTGTAACGCGACAAAATCAACCGCCCTTGATGACACCAAATAATGTTTAATCGGATAACATAAATGATAAGATATAACCGTTATTGGAGTTGGCAATCTTTGATGCCATCGATGTTGCCATGTCTGTGCACTTACCTAGTGTGACTATCTCCCACACGACCACGCCAAATGACCAAACATCACTTTCTATCGAAAATTCAGAAGACCAGAGTGTTTCCGGTGCCATCCATCGTACAGGTAATCGCGTCTGAAATAGTAGCGTAGAATGCATACCTTATGAGGCAAACTGTTTAAATCGAGGCCCCCCTCACTATCAAAGTTTCTGAGAATCAAAATAGTCATTCAAGTATAGTACTTGGTACGTTCTGTAACCAATGGATATCATTAAGGCTCACTTACTTTGTTGTCGTTCCCGTTGCCTCTTAAATTGTCAAGATCTCGTCCAAAGTTTGTAATTTTACACATTTTGTCGTCATTTAACATAACATTCCTCGCGGCGAGATCACCATGAATTACCTGTATGTTGTTCAGACGGCATTGATATTATATATTTATAAGAACAGTGAATGGTGTTTTTCCTAATTGTAGCATTCCACTCAAAGTTCATTACCAACGAGCTCAAGCTATTTGTATTTAAACGGACGAGCACGATGCAGTGAATATGACAAACTCATCGATATTGAGAGTCGAAACCATTTTGCTCCACTATCCCAGTCTTTCTCTCATATTTTCCCTTCATAACTCTTTTTTGGTCTAACGTCTACATCAACTCTTAAGATGTCCTCTTTTTTCACCTGACTCATCTCAATAAAGCATTCAAATATATAAAAATATAATCGATTTTTATATCAAATTTCACCAGGCTGTTGTGTTTTGGTTACGTTGCATTCTTCTCCTGGTTAGCGTAACATTTTTGGAACCTGCTCTCAAAACTCTTTGCAAACCCAACAGAATGCAACGTTTTCAAAGGAATTATCAGCTCTTTTGAAATCGAATATTAAGTTATGTGTCCATAGCCTACCTTTTTGGATGTCAGGTAAACCATAGCATTCCCGTTTGCCGGGCAAAGCTTATAAGATCACCGCTACTCAGATTCGGCGATTTTCCTTCAGCGTTGGCGTAGTTGTCCACATTTGATTTTCGAAAATCTCTCAAGTACTTCTGCAAGTTGCCGAGTGCCATATAATCAAACAGCAAATACACTGGTTCTGTAAAACAAAAGCCATTGCGAATTGGATTATCGTCCACAACAGAAAATGTTCATCCTGTTTATAATGCTTATGTTATACTAACCTGTCTTGGTGCAACATCCGATCAGCGAGAGGACGTGCATATGCCGACCGATCGTTTTAAGTAACTCAATTCATCTGTTAACTTTTGTTTGTCGTCTTCAGTGGCGTTATCTAGACACACAGATGAAAATAGAATTTATAACGTTAAAGGTTTTTATCTTATTATTTAGTTATTAGTAATTGATAGTTTGATATTTCATATAAACGGTAACAAGGTATGAATTATTCCGTCGGATAACGTATAAATGCACCTCTCTCTCTCTCTCTCTCTCTCTCTCTCTCTCTCTCTCTCCAATTACACGAGAGTACATCGATACCTTTGATTGTCTTCAATGCCACCACAGTCACACCGTCTCTGCCGCAAAGTTCCCATGCTTCAGCCTTGAAAACCCTGCCAAACGTGCCCTCGCCAATCAAATCTTTCTGGCGGACGTACTCTTTTGGAAACTCAAGGACAATCTCGCCGGGCATCGCATACTCTGTATTGGTGTCAGACTTCCCATTCGACAGAGAAGCATATTGCTCAATGGTTGTGTAGACAGGGGGCTGTAGAAGGCATATCAATTTTTTTCTAGATTTGTTTGATTGGATGGCCGAGGTATGAAAAATGAAAACCGTTTAATGCTATCGAGAATAGTTGTTAATAATTAAGCATTAAAGCACAGCAAGCGACGGTAAACCACCAGATTTACACCAGCTCACGACTAATACGCACGGGCAACAGTGCGTGCATATATGAAGTTAGCTGAGAAACATTTCATTGAGAAACACTTCCCGAACGTTTGCAAATAACACGAAGTTCTTAACAGAAATGCAGTCAAATTACGCTACAGTTTCATGCGGAACGTGGATATAAATCATGAAATCATTCAACAAACACGTTACCCGGCGCAATGATAACAAACTCACTGAGGAATGTAAATGCCGTATCAAGGCCACTTGCCAACTCCAGGGAGCTTGCCAGTTTAAATCCAAAATCTCTTACAAGCGATGCAAATGAGGTGAACCATTACATAGGTCTCAATAGCGAACTTGCTAAATGCATGACGAAACGAAACGAAAGGAACGATACACGCCCTGTGATTGGCTAGACGCTGCAACGTTCGTTCTTTTCGTATGCAATCCTTTGTTCTGATTGGATGAACGAAAACGACGAAAGCGTTTTCGCTCCTTTCGTTCACATTCTTTTTCTTGATTGGCTGAACGAAAGTGACGAAAGATTTGCATATTCATTTTGTCTGCATGGAAGGGCGCTGGCGCCTCGCTCTCATTATATATCATTATATATTCACCATGATGTAATTCCGCCGTCTTTGAAATACAAGGAATAAAACTGACCACGGGTTCATGAGACCACTGAGACTAACCGAAACACGTTGACACTTCGTTTGACGCGCTACACGAATTACACAATGCTTGAAAGGGGGGCCGCGACACCATATTATGGTGTAGATAGTGACAATTTGTATGATTGACGTGCGGATTTGTGAGACCACTTTCATGCTTTTACACACCGCAACACGTTGAAGTTCGTAAATTATGCAAAGAAAACAATGGGAGCCATAACGTAAACCGCGACTTAGCCGAAACCGCGACTTATTGAGGCGCGACTTAGCGAGGGTCCACTGTACTTTCATGACACGAGTTGAATGGAGGTCACGGTGAATAAAATCTGTTCAATCTGCGTTCACTGTTTTTCCTTGTATTTCAAAGACGGGAGTTATTACATGGTGAATATATAATAAGAGCGAGGCGCCAACATTTTGAGGAACGACAATAGCTCGTTCTTTCCAGACAATCAGTAAAATGGTTATGCAAATATTTCGTCACTTTCGTTAACCCAATCAAGAAAAAGAATGTGAACGAAAGGAGCGAAAACGCTTTCGTCGTTTTCGTTCAGCCAATCGGAACAAAGGATTGCATACGAAAAGAACGAACATTGCAGCGTCTGGCCAATCATAGGGCGTGTATCTTTCTTTTCGTTTCGTTTCGTCATGCATTTAGCAAGTTCGCTACTGAAACACATTTATAACACGCTCTGCATATAATATCTGATATTTCTAAAGCAAATTATATGCTTACAGCATAGAATTATCAAAGTTTGTCTTGCACTAAACTTGAAATATAAGGACAAACCAATTTATACATCATGGTCAATCCTACCGACAGCTATTACTTACTCAATGTGTCTAGGAAAGAAATGTTTACCTCACGGAGCTATTCATAATGGATTCATTTAAGTCCGACCTTTCAAACAAGCATTGCGAGTTGGTTTCCAAGTGCCGATTTCAACGCAACCCACCACAACTGAAGGTTTGATCTAGCTTGATACTCATATGTAAAGCAGTATTTCACACAATAAAATCAACCTATGTGAGGATCGCGTGTATGAGTGAAACTCGAGTAATAGATACCAAACATACTTGATATGTTCTTATCTTCATTGTATATATGTGTGTGTGTACGTGCTTGTGTGTGTATTCCCTACAGGATGTGTGTTGACTTATCGTACAAGATATGAGTGCCCTAACATGAGAAAGATATTGGGAAATAAATCTTACCTGCGGTAAATCTCGCAGTTCAAGCTCTTGATACTGGTGATCTGTCTCTCCTTCAACCTGCCATTTACAGAAATATGTGTGTGTGTGTGTGTGTGTGTGTGTGTGTGTGTGTGTGGTGTGTGTGTGGTGTGTGTGTGTGTGTGTGTGTGTGGGTGTGTGTTTGTGTGTGTGTATCCATGTATGTCCATTATTAAAGTGACGAAGTCTGTAATTTTTCAGGAATTTTGTTTGATACGAAACATTTATATTGTTTGACATTTTCAAGAATAATGAATGGGTAACCATGTATATATTCGACCTCAGTTTTAGACACGATAAATAAAACCATCGCGAGGAAAAATAATGGCCATTACCATTTATTCATTCGCGCGATGGTTTCATCTAATTGTCTAAAACCAGGGTGAAATATATGAATGCTCACCAATTTATTCGGTATCTTTCAACATGACAAACAAATTATAAATAGCGTCTTGTACCAAACAAAATTCGTGAAAAATGGCCGACTTTGTCCCTTTAAAGCATTACACCTAAATTCTTGAAACCTAATTAGACTAAAGAGGTTTCTATATTTATAACAGGCTTATGAAGATTAAATTCACACAGAGTGTGGTGGATCCCATAATAACCATTTTCCCAGCAAGCTATTAGTAGTAGATACGCAAAGTTACGGAATAGAGTCTCCTGTGTCACATAGAAAAGCTAGGATGTATAAAGTACGTGTATGAATTTCATTATCTGCACCTTATTGATACATCTTTCTGTCATAATCATGTCAAAAGTTTGTTAATTTTACAGAAAAGAAGAAATTAAACATATGAGATCGGTTCCCTTTGATTTACTTTAAATGTCGCTTACCTTTTTGTCCCGCACTAATTTTCGTTTTCTTTTTCTCCAGACAGCAACAATAACAACAACTAACACTGCTAAAACCACGATGACACTTAGCGTTGAAACAACCGGTACGACGACTGAGTACCCACCTGGAAAAAAGAATATAAAGTATAAATCATGTACATTAATACATGCTATCGGTCAAATAAATTCCTGGCACACACAATCTACATCAGTTGCGCTATAAAGACAGTAGCTTCAACGAGAATTGTAAGTAAGTATATCTAACGCACTCTGATAAAATGTTAAACCGTTTATACATTTCGAATACATTGTACATTCTGAAAATAACGTAGATCATTTCTGATGTAGTTATGTTCTTGTGAGAATGACTCACAATAACTGTAAGCGACTGACACTGGTGATAACAACTGCTGTTTTAACTTCATAAGTTTGTTTGCGATAACGTTTGTGTGCAATGTGTGATAGTGAGATTACGGGCGTGAGTGCTTTACGAACAGCGTGTGGAGGGGTCCCAGTCACAAAAATTGTAACAACTTAGCTCGGTTATTAAACCAATCTTTTTGAGATTGGAGATTTGGCCGAGCGGTTTTGTCTGTGGCTTTACTTCCTAGGCGACTGGGTGCCGTACTTTGTTAGTTCGAACCCGTTTGAAACCACCGTATCATACTAAATAACATATAAACACAAGTTCTCCAGTTATTTAATATACAGCTAATGCCGGTTTCTTAGAAGAGAAAATTAAACAATTAAAACAAGCGACCGGTAGGCAAATATACTTTTCGCCGTTTTATGTAGATTCTTGGAGAACAACTATTTTTGACACGTGTTCATGAAGAAGTTTGCAAACTGTGATAGCTTATTTCAGTGGCCTGACAAAATGGGCAAATACTAGTAGCAGCAAAAGTAGACAATTGAAGATTTCATCATAATCTGAACATATCAAAATTAATTTTATCGCTAAGAACATGTCAACAAAAGCTGTCATATGTTTATTTTTGAGAAACAATTTTTTTGCCAAAAATTGCAAAATATGCCCAAAAAGCGAAATTGAAGATTTCATCATAATTTCAATATATCATATTAAAATAACCCCAGAAACCTGCATACCAAATATCAAAGCTATGAAACGAGCAGTTTTTGAAAAACACATTTTTTGACCAAACTGGCAGAAATTGCCCGAAATACGAAATTGTAAATGCCATTTTTATAGGACATCATAAATAAGATAACTCCAAGGAATCTATTTACGAAGTATCAAAGCTATCAGAGAAGCAATGTTTAGAAACAAAGTTTTTGATTAAAAGGCAAAAATTGCGGCCCCCGCCTTCAAAAAACAAAAACAAAACAAAACAAAACATTGCATATTTTATCTAAATTTCATTATACCGCATTAGTTTATCCGTGGGAAACTGTATATTAAATATTAAAGCTATCGGACGAGTCAGTTCGTGAAATACATTTTTAAACCAGAAATTGCAAAACTTGCCCTTAAATATATTGCAGATTTCACCATAATTTGAATATGTCACCTTTTGATCATCTCTATGAACATGTATACCAAATATCAAAGCTGTCAGTCAAGCTGTTTCAATAAAATAAATGTTTTCCAAAATCGACAAAAATTGCCTCATGAATATAAATTTGCACGAGTCTGAAAAAATTAAACAAATCTTAAATAAGTCAACCCCAGGAACCTAAATCTGAAAAAATCTAAGCTATCTGACCTGCTGTTTTGAAGAAGAAAATTTTTTAAAAGTTGTCTGACCAAAAATGACAAAAATTGTCTTGAAAATACAAATATGTAAATTTCACCACAATTTGAACAAAACTTACTGGAGTCACCCCTTATGAACTGCATATCAAATGTCCAAGCGATGGGAAATGACATTTTAGAGAAGAGGACTTTTGTTTGACAAAAAAAAATTAAAAATGCCCCAAAATTACAGTTATACAAATTTCACAACGATTTCAAAAATAACCTTAATGAGGCCAACCAGAATGAGCTGCATATCAAACTTCATACCAATCGACGGTTTCGGGGGAGAAGACAATTGCCGATGGGCGACGACGGATTGGTCGGACGTCGATAAGGATGGACGACAAAGAAAAGTCAGTCTATTTGATAATCAGCAGGGCTCAAAAGTTGAAATAGGACAACAAATAAAAAAAATTCGACTACCGGATTATATATATTCATTATTAATAAAATAATTAATGCGAATTAATATGTTCTTATGGTTCTGCGTAAATCGAAAGACGTCAACCTTTCCATCAAGGGATATCTTCATTAATTACCAATGACTACTTTTTTCATACCAGAGTAAATATTTTAACAACAGCCCAAAGGCTGTACTAGTTGTGAATATTTGCAGTTTGCTTACTTGATAAAATTACATAAAGGTTGATTTCACGTTGATCATCGCCAAGGTAATTCTCAGCGGTACATATATACATCCCTTGGTCGTCTTCGACGACACTTGAGATGATGTAAATTCCATTGTTGCCAATTGCACCCAGATCATTGCCTTCTTTCTTCCATGTTATCTTGGCATTAGGGTTGGCATCGGCTGAACAGAATAGACTGACACTGACCCCTTAGTCACGTCGATCGTCTCTTTATCTTTATCTTTAATGCTTGGTTTGTCTGGAAGACAATCAGGATAAAGAAAATATTTTATCGCTGGTTGTTGAATTCAGGAACTATTGATCTATTATTCTCAAGCTTTTTTCCCTTTCAATATTTGTGGCGTAATGGATTCCGTTGATATGTTTACCTGTTTATTTGTTTTTAAAATCTGAAATTTGCATATAACGATATATATATATATATATATATATATATATATATATATATATATATATATATATATATATATATATATATATATATATAAAGGTGCGTTATTGGCATGACACGATTATTTTCCAGCCTCAGATCTATGCAAACTTGCATAAAAAGTCATTGGTCATCGCTGATAATGTCTTCATTGATATTCGTCCATATGATATACTCTTCAGGGTTGGCATCAACGTGACAGCGTGCTAATGTAGACGTCATCCTAACATCTGCATGCAATAAATCTGATAGAGTACTTTATCCCACAAGATAGGCTACGTTATTCTGCTAGACACTACACCGCTATGCATTGTATTCATGTTCATTTCGTCCTAAAAAACTATAATTGGCGATCGTTGCCTGATATGAAAAATATGATGCTCTACTGCATCTGATGTAAGCGTGTAAATTCATAGCTAGCAACATCGTGCATACTACATACCAGGAAAAGAGTTATTGCTGTCGTACTAGTCAGTCACTATTTTCACACATTTGCGGCAGAACGTCCTTGTCATTACTTTACTGTGACCCTACAATGTATTACTTGTAAGCTACAGTTGTGAAAAAAATCACATTGACTGGTTTTTCATTATTAGCTTAATTCCGTTGTTCGAGCTCTTAAATTTTAAAAAATCTCTATTTTCAACCATTCCCTTTCTAAATCAACAATAAAAATCGGGGGTCTCTACGAAATATTAGTTGTAGAGAAACACATTACGCAATATTTACCGACACTTGAAATTTCAAGTAGCCACCTTCTCTGCGTTAACTATCAGGAAAGGTACAATTATTTGTTTTACGAAACTGAGCCAGTTATTCACAAAAGAAGCTTAAAAATAAGCTCGATAAGTGATAGACTCATAAAGTATCGTAAACGTTAAAGAGTCCAAATATATGTCCCTGTTGCGCGTTCTATCTGGCGTTTTATCGCGATGAACCACACTGAATATATATAAGCGATCTACTGATCCACTGATGCTTCCAGTTTTCTATACACCCTCAGTAGTTGTCCAAATGTCGACAATTTTGTTCATTTATTTTCTGCAAAAAGTTTACCTACACTGCACATTCACAGATATGTCGTCTATGCACGTCAGCTGGGGCCAAAGATATGACGAAATATTCTGGCTTTCGTATCGGCAGTTATACACCGCCCCATTGTCTGTCTTTTGTAGTCTGGTTGAATATTCATTTGTCGAAGTGCTGACGCGCGAGATTTCCACACCGTTCTTCAACCACACGAGGTCACCCCAAGAGCCGCCGTCGACATGACAGGTGAATGTTGATTCGGATTGGTTTGATACTACTGTGTGACCTGGGCTGACCCCACATACAGGCCCGTATTCTGTCATTAAAGAAAGCCTAGTTATTGATTTGCGAAGCATATAACATTTGCATATAAATAACATAAAAGCAAACTCCAATTTCAATGGACAAAAACGTTTAGTAAACATACAACTCGTTGGGAACAAACTCAAAGGTAGGCTTCGATTTATTTGGTTTTAATTTTGCATTTGCTTTTTTATATTTTACCGAAAACACATTTGACGCATTGTTAAAGCGTGTTTGTAACTATCTTCATGACGAAATTAAGCTCATAAAGATATGAGAAAAACGTTTATTTTCATACAGAAATGTTACGTGTTTTCTATGACAATCGATGACAATTTAATTCCTAGTGTCTTGCTAATTGTGTCACTCAGAATTGTTTTTTATAAACAAAGGGACAAATTACATACCCAGTACAACAAGTTCAGCCCTGTGGTAAATATTCGAGCCGAGCAATGAACACTCGTAGTTCCCGGCCAAAGCTAACGTTGCATTGCGCATGATCAAATGATACTCTCCACTGGATGCATCTAAAGTTGCGTTATATCCATCTCGATGTAAAGTGGCACCAGTCGTGACTTCAATGTAGCGGACTCCATCGTAGATTTTCCATGCGGGTACATTGCTTCCAACATGATGGAAACTGCAATTTAGCTGTGTATCTCTGCCTTCAACAGTGACTGTGTCTGATGGCGTTATGTTCAGACTTGCAATTGGTAAGCTTGTTGTTGTCGTAACTGCGCCTATAGAAAATGGTATATATATATATATATATATATATATATATATATATATATATATATATGTATATTTTACACAAATTTCTTCGAGGTCAAAGTAATAATAAATTGCCCTTTTTACTTAAGTTTCATGCTAAGTTGTTCACTCATACTAGAATCATTGGACGACATATAAGTGTTAATTTTCATTGTGTTATCTACAAACTATTGAATTTAAAATGTCGCAAATAATAGAGAACCAAACATTTTCTGGTTCTCCTTATACGCAGATCAAACAATTATTCCCCACTATCCACGGAATTTTCAAATCCCCCTCAATTTTTCTAGCCCCCCCCCCCTCCCACCCGTATTTGTGAATGCAGCCTAAGTTGAAATTGATGAAGACTTCGCACTTTCAGAGGTAAACATTCAATACGAAATATAGCCATTCGACTTAGGTAACTTTGAAGCGTTTTTTTTGTTTTGTTTGTTTTTTTTTGTTTTGTTTTAGTAAAACAGAACAATCAACACTTGTTTTGGCGACAGTGCAACTGAAACACTAGCTCATCCATTTTTACATTTCGCCCAACAATTTATGTTCAATTATTCACAGTAAAGGTTTGATAAGAGAGCTCTAACCATAAAAGGGTTCAACACGCTTGTTTACATCGGTTTATTGAGGATTCATCACGGAGATTTTTTTCCTTCGTGAAATCCAGTGCTTAATGTTCTTACTCAGTTTTTACAATAGCAGATGGATATAACAAAACCGATAAACGGGTGTTCTATGAGTTTGACCGAACCCCGACAGACTATTTCCGCGATCCAGCGACGCGACAAAACATGACGTTGCAGACGTGTGACCCCTGACCCCGGGTATATTGAGTGATCCACGGGTCACCTCAGTATGCGTCAATTTTAGGCCGCTGCATTGAACGACCTGTGTACTCGTCGGACAATATCCGCTTACGACAGGTACTAACATGTGTAACATTACAATATACTGCATGTAATGTCATGCAAAGTAAATATAGAAGTCTTTTGTCCATTCATGACCCTAATGAATGTGTTACCCCGGGAAAGGTGCAACCTACACACAGAGAACGGGTGCACGTCACAAAATGCAGTGCAGGCAGTGTAACTCCTCGCAGGGGGCACTCCCGTAGGAACAGGTACGGCAATGTGCCGCTCGCCTGGGTCACTTTTTCAAGAAAAAATCCTGAACAGGGGAATTTTTCAACCAAAAAACCTAAACATGAGCCGAAAACAATGTCCCGTGCTTTAAGAAAACTGCAACTGAATAACTTGTGGACTTGTAGACAAAGGTGAAAATTCCCAAAATGTGTCAAGCAAATCACTTACAATGTGTCATATTTTTGGAATATACAAAGGTAGATGTTTCACCTAGGGCAGCGCACGCCATACGAAAATATCAAGATATCCCCACCCTCGGGGGGGGCGTGAAATGATGCTCGATTATTGTTCGATGTACACTAATTTGCATTCTATGGCGACCTCATCAAAGCCTTCCTTTTTCGAAACCGAACCAATCGATTAAGGTGTGTGACTGTGTTTGCACAGAAGACGAGGTATATACCTCGCGAAATACAAGACAAAGCGTCGAAAAGTTGTAGTGCCCATTCTACCAGTAAAATATCACCGGTTATGACGCTACGTTTGATTTTTATTGAATCTAATCTTACAACATCAGCGATTGACTTTTACGTAAGATGTATTGATATGTACTTCTTGTGTACGAACGTTAGGGGTTACGTTGTCCATACAATATGTAAAATATACATTCAACTGGTTAATGTTTTGTGGACTTACAAAGGGAAGACGTAGTCTCTCTCTCTCTCTCTCTCTCTCTCTCTCTCTCTCTCTCTCTCTCTCTCTCTCTCTCTCTCTCTCTCAGTAAATCCAGTTAATGAAAGGAGCTGTGTCTAGCCATAGGCAGTGCCCCCACCCCTCTACTGTCTCTGGTCTAAATAGCTATTGATAGACGATGTCAATACATCGTTAAAGTTACATCAAAGGTCAAAGCTTCACGCCGCTGGCTATAACAAAGCAATGTGCTTTGTTCTGTACAGTACTTTTTCCTGATCCTATACTTACTGTCCCTTGTTTTGAACATTCTAATGGCTATAACCTTTGAGAAATTCACCGCATGTCTCTTTGTAAAGAGGCGTATTTTTCTTCTTCTCCTTAAACACGTAGAAATGTCAAGTACTTAACTCGTCAACGTAAACTGCATGTGAAATGAAATGTTAATGAAGTAAACCAATTCTAATCCTGACTAGTATTCATTTCAAGCATAAAGACTGCCTAATACAATGCTGAGTCTTTGGTAGGCTATTCCCTTGCATACAGACAGTCGTGTGGTAATGTTCAGTTTCCTTGTTTTCCTGAACGATGAAAATGAACATATTTTGTTGGCTATTCTACATTTTGAAGGAAAGCCAAACAGAGGAGGCTCATGAAATTATTCTCTAATAGTTAATCACAATTTGAACATCTACAATTCTTTTCGCTGTCGTCCACATCTTGATATGAAATTGTATTTCCATTATGACGTAATTAAATTCACTATGTTTTTAAATATACTTTTTTACTTTAGAGTTCCTATAGTTTCATTTTTTATCTACAGTTAGGATCATCATTATTTTTTCATTTTCATTCCGAGTTAAATTTCAATTTTGATATTTCTCTCGGAAGTCAATATTTATAATCAATTTATTTTACTTTGCGTTTACAAAATGAGATTTATTTTCGTTTCATTTTCAGTTTTATTTGGCTCTAAGAGTAAAGTATTCTCATTTAAAGTTTCGTCATAATTTTGACTTTGATCTTTTGTTATAAAATGACAATCATTTAGTTCAGATTTCCACTTGACCTTTGTTGTGATCAATAATATAGAACATGAGACACAATCACTTTCTTTAGCGTTTCTGGGACCACATGAATGTAACAATATGATTATGGCAGAGAACATCAATATTTCGTCGTATTTCCGCCTTAAAAGGATGAATTTTGTAGTCGATTTTCATCGTTTCCAGCTTTACTATATAATTGGAACGCCCGAACGGTTTGAAACAGACCCGTCGCACAAGATAAAGGAATTGAAATTCATTACACGACGAAGCCACTGAAAATATATGTTAAAACCAACTTCGGGTACGAGATGGTGTCATTCCAATTCGTCCTAATTGTAGTATCACTGTACAAATTTAGTAGGGTGGTTATAACGATAATGTAAACTTTTGTCTGTGTTTAACAATAACATTATTTCTAGTGGCCAATTCATTTACCGAGGTATCTGTTGTGTAGTTGCATAAGGTGTTTCATAATTGATCTCTTGGAAGACCCCGTTTCTAAATTTAGGGACTGGACACAAATTACAGGGGGGGGGGCGGGTTTTTCGAAACACCGCTGCATCAAAAATAGTGACCCTTCAAAAGTTCATGCACAAAAATTAGTGACCCTCCCCCTTATGCGTGCATGAAAATAAATGACCCTCCCCTGTTACTCAATACCCCCCAACAAACCCGCAATGTGTTCAAGACCCCCCCTTCTGACTTGCTATACTTTTGAAATCCCCCTCCAAAAGGAAGGCAAAATGTGGCTGATATAACGCTTTGTCCAAAAAATTTCAAATCATATGTGTGTGATAATTCATGTAAATGTACTTTGCTTGAAGTGGCAGGTAAAAAGTGCATGCGTGTACAAACAATGTAATTTTTAGATTTCATCGATAATGTTGATTCACTATACATGGTAGTTGACTATAAGAAAACTATGAACGTGTATTTTCCAATATAAAACTAGCAATATCTGTTCATCTATAGATGTTTAATAACTGATATAAATATACTTGATTAGCATGGGTTGTTTACAAGTGCACATGTGAACAAGATATTTGATTTTGGAATTTCACTCAAAATGTTGATCCACTATACAAGGGAGTCTATGACAAAACTGTAAAAAAATTCTTTCACAATTAATAATATGCACTTTTTGTGCATATATGGACCCTGAATAATTGACATAATTGTACTTGATTAGAAGAGGGTGGTAACACATGCATCTGTGTACAAGAACTTTGTTTTTGGAATTTCGCATAAAAAGTTCATCCATTATACATGTAGTCTATCATGAAACTAAGAATAATTGTTTTAAAATACAAAACGCGGCAAATCTGTCTATTTATGTACACTCGATTATTGGTATAAATGTTCATGATTAGACTAGAGTGGTTTCAAGTCTATGGTTGTGCAAGAAATTTCATTTTGGCATATCACTGAAATGTTGATTCACTATACATGGCAGTCTATGACAAAAATATTTTTTTTCCAATACAAAACTAGGTAAATCTGTGCATTTATGTACACCTAATTATTAGTATCAATGTTCATGATTAGACCAGAGTGGTTTCAAGTCCATGGTTGTGCAAGAAATTTGATTTTGGAATTTCACTGAAATGTCGATTCACTATGCATAGCAGTCTATGATGACACTATGGACATTTTCCAATACAAAACTAGGTACATTCGTGCATTTATGTACACCTAATTATTAGTATTAATGTTAATGATTAGACTAGAGTGGTTTCAAGTCTATGGTTGTACAAGAAACTTCATTTTGGCATATCACTGAAATGTTGATTCACTATACATGGCAGTCTATGACAAAAATATTATTTTTTTACCAATACAAAACAAGGTAAATCTGTGCATTTATGTACACCTAATTATTAGTATAAATGTCCATGATTAGACCAGAGTGGTTTCAAGTCCATGGTTGTGCAATAAATTTGATTTTGGAATTTCACTGAAATGTCAATTCACTATGCATAGCAGTCTATGACAAAACTATAAATATTTTTTTCCAATACAAAACTAAGTAAATCTGTGCATTTATGTACACCTAATTATTAGTATTAATGTTCATGATTAGACCAGAGTAGTTTCAAGTCCATGGTTGTGCAATAAATTTGATTTTGGAATTTCACTGAAATGTCGATTCAATATGCATAGCAGTCTATGATGACACTATGGATATTTTTTTCCAATACAAAATTACGTAAATCTGTGCATTAATGTATACCTAATTATTAGTATTATTGTTAATGATTAGACTTGAGTGGTTTCAAGTCCATGGTTGTGCAAGAAATTTGATTTTGGAATTTCACTGAAATGTCGATTTACTATGCATAGCAGTCTATGACAAAACTATGAATATTTTTTTTCCAATACAAAACTAGGTAAATCTGTGCATTTATGTACACCTAATTATTAGTATTAATGTTCATGATTAGACCAGAGTGGTTTCAAGTCCATGGTTGTGCAATAAATTTGATTTTGGAATTTCACTGAAATGTCGATTCACTATGCATAGCAGTCTATGACAAAACTATGAATATTTTTTTTCCAATACAAAACTAAGTAAATCTGTGCATTTATGTACACCTAATTATTAGTATTAATGTTCATGATTAGACTAGAGTGGTTTCAAGTCCATGGTTGTGCAAGAAATTTGATTTTGGAATTTCATCGAAATGTCGATTCACTATACATTGTAGGCTATGAGGAAACTACAAATAACTCATAGGTTATCTGATCCTAAATTGTTATTCAAAAGTTGTTCGACCTGAAGCTTCCAGTTGTTATTGATGACATTTTGCACTATTCTGAATAGTTTGTATTCTGTCAATGTCCTCAAAAAATAAAAATGTACATACAGCGACATGAACATTTGACACCGACCTATACCCAATGTATTGCCAATGGGAGAATGATATCAAATAAGTGATCTCCCAAATTGTTATTGAAAGAGTCATAATAGGGGACAGTTATGCACAATAGAGGAGTTGGATAAGTGGAAATCATGACAACTTAAATCAATGTGGCTGCTTGGATCATCAATACATTGTTTATTATACCCTTAAACTTGCGCCCGAAGGACGCGCCGAAAATGGAAATGGCAGAAAATGAAAGTGCCAGGAGGTATTTTTTTCTTTTTTCAGTATTCCATATTCTTCAATACGTGCACATGCAATTTCAGCTTTGATGCATGAAAAAAGGTGACCCTCCCCATAGGCTTGCACAAAATTTTATGACCCTTCAAAAATGCTTGCGCGAAAAATGGCGACCCACCCCCAAAAAACACCGGCCCACCCCCCTGTAATTTGTGTCCAGTCCCTTAGGTATTGTCTTTTTTACTAATTTCTTCCGCTGTTCTCGAGAGATCCTTGCTTTTCTATAATCCAAAAGGCATGCTGCAGTATGTTGTATTAAGCACAGCCTGTTTATCACAGCATGAAAGTACATGAATTTTGCTTATTATATTACATGCATGCTGTCTTGCCCTTTTTCCGCCCTGGACAATACTTTGCGTCAATAGAACTAGGTCCCCTGCACGTTTGATCCAGTGTAAAGCCAACTTATTTCGTTTTCCGTGACTTGAAGAGAAATATGGTTGCCATTACCAAGGCAGAACATTGACTACAGCCTTGTTCAATCAGAGACTTATGCTGAGTTTAGGTCGAGCTGTGATGTCAGGCTTCGTTGGTTTGATATTAGTCCGAGTCGATTTGCTTTCAAGGCATGTTTTTCCTGTTTTCATTCCTGTTTTCTTATTTGTTTGTCTGTGTGGTTTTTTTTATACAGAATAGCCAGGAGAGGACTTTGCAAGACAATCTAAGTTGCCTCCTATACGGCGACGTTGATCATTAAGCTTATTGTGCACTTACCTACTTCCGGGTGTGATAGTAGTCGCCATTACAGAACACAGGCAATGAAGGAAAAGTTGGATTCAGTGAAAGGCATCTTCATGTTTCAGAGTTTCTTACTCGTCTGTCACTTTGGTAATTTCTAAACCTGAGGCGAGTGCCACCATTAAGGACTCAACAAAAACAGCAACTTTTGTAAAGTGCAGACATTGAAATCATCCAACAACAAGAATGAAGCCCCTGCAGGGCCTGCCTTTTGTGCCTAGTTTTATTGTCTTCGTGGTGACCTGACACTGTGCGGGAAAGCAGGTAAACATGCGAGAGTGTAAATTCTGCATGACTGCTCGTGAACCTTGGTGACCTTATTATTCAAATGCAAATTTTGGCAGCAACCTCTGCTGCCACGTATCGAGCCCAGATATCAGGTGAGCAATAGTAATCAAATGGGCATTCGTGTGGATTTGGCAACGTAACGTTAAAGTCTTCGATTTCGCAAATGTGATCCACAAATCTAGCTCAGTGTAATCCTGTTCATTTGCTATTCCAGCGTGAAGTATTTCAATGTCAACCATGCATTTAAGTTCAAAGATTAATTCACGTCTTCAGGTTACTTTTGAAATAGTTATTTTTTTCACCATTTACTGATAACAATCTTTTGAAACGCCAAGAAACTGTTTGTGTCGTGAGCAATGCAAATGTTTTCTTTTCACAAAATTAATTTCGAAAACTTTGACCGGGGCAAAGAAAGAAGCAAGCTTCACAGGCGTTGGTGGTATTTTCGTAGTGACGTACAGCAAAATTTCACTGTATATATCAAGAGGCATTCAGGAGTATATTTTGATGAGCAGATGCCTTTAAGGCCTCAACTCACAATTTGATTAAAACGTTAAAATAACAGAGGTATTTGTTTACACTGAACATCTTAAAAACAGATGTAAAGGTAACTGTTTCTGTATTAAAATGTTATAAATGCTGGCCCGATGCCTATTATAGCCTGAGAGTGTGAAGGACACCAGCGATGACTGTTTTACTGCCTTCGTCTACGCTTTACATTATAATAGGACGGCACATTTAAACACGACTATCACTTATTGTGACATATCCTGACACAGTAACTTTTGACGAAAATTGGCGAAATCAAAAGTGTATTGTTGGTAAAAACAGTTATTCATATTCTACCGGATTGTCATACCTTCATACACTATTCTGTAGGGTAAAAGCTTATGACCGCTGTAAGAAAAAAAGTTTCAGTTTCAAAAAATGTTTCACCAATGCAAGAAATGAGCCCCTCAGTTAGCAAAGAGGTTTTTCCATTTTAGATACACCATTTCTGTTTGCAAATTGCCATGCCTCCACTATAAAATCATATTTGTCCATAGGCGCTAAGTCATATGATACCGTCGATGCAATCAGAATATAATCCAAAACAAATCGAAAGGATACATTAAATTATTTTTGTTAGCAGGGCAAAATCATATACATATGACATTTCATACGTAATATTTTGTCCAATTTTACCTGACAGGCGCTCAGGATTGTATCATTTCTCTACTGTTACGCTTTCAAACTGCAGCTGTTTATAGACTTGAAAGTCTCACACTAGATGTTGATGGATGACCTTGCTGTTTGCGATACGCTCGCCAAAGAGAACCAACAAAAAGGAGAGGAATGCAAAGCTATCTTAAACTAACACCTTTGCTGTGAATACACTAATTGGTTAATTATATACGATACATCAATTTTACTGCAAAAAAAAGTATTTGTGAAATATTTGTAATTTAATCTACTTTAATTTGTTGGAGGTGAATTTCATACAGTGATTTCCAATTAATCCAATGTTAAGAAACATTGATAAGGGTAAGTTATACATTCTTTCTATCCATTTTTTTTTCCAATGCAAATACATTGTTGAGTTCTGTGATAATAACTACATTTCCAGATAGTTCGATATAAATGCCGTAAGAACTGTAAACACGATTGCTATGATTATACATAAAATAAAAATGCACAACAAATTAACAAAATCTGTATATTGTCTTGGTAAAATGTAGCTATGATTACTTTTAAAGTCCATCTATTTTGCGTAACAGTATTCTGATATGAAAAAGAAGTACAATTCTATTATTCCATTGTCAATTTAGAATTCGTTTGAAGATATATCTATCAATTTTGACACCATCTTCAAATAAAATGAAACGTCCAAACATATTTATGAGAGAAAAGAGATAAGAATCCTTTCACTTCTGTCTGAAGATTGCAGGATGCATGAAATTCAAGTAACAGATATTATTACTTTTTTCATGAAGTAACTGGTGTTATTATTTATAACGCTTGTGCTTTAGCTTCCCGCATGATAATTCGCCGAAAAGATATATATATATATATATATATATATATATATATATATATATATATATATATATATATATATATATATATATATATATATATTACATATGCATATTTGTATGCGTACGTGGGTACGTAGGTTCGTAGCAGGTATGTGGCTATAATGACAAATCTGTCAAAATATAGCTATAGAAAATACAATAATAATTTCACGTTAAAAAATCCTGTCATTAATATCAATCCAGGTTAATAAAAATTGCAGGTAGGGACAGAGCAGTCTGACGAAATCTCCGAACTGTTTGTTTACTCCGTGGTTTTAGCATCTTCTTGTACGTCATCAATGGCGTCATTAATTTCTACATAAACCTAAAGACATTAATACAACAAGAAACACAAAATTAACTATGTATAATCTTTATTATTAGTCTGTTTACTTTTTTATTTATTCTTTTCATTTAGTCCATAAGCAAACGGGTGCCAGCCCCTTGCAGAATGAGGTACCCATAACCAACTACCCCGATGGAGCACTGAGGAGTATAGTTAGGCTTTCCAGCTTACATTGTACCAGTGCAGCGTTGTAGCCGAATACCAAGTGTCGCTTTTGTGTTTATTATACGGCTTTCCTGGGGCAAATTTGAGTGTGGCATTCTGGACAATCGCGTGTTTGTTGACATGATCGTATATCTATTGGTGTTACCGTGTTTCGATCATAAGCGTCATTAACGTAAATATCTCTATATCTTCGAAAAGTTGTCCTGTCTGTGATTATATAGCCTCGTATCGGAGAAAGTAGGTCCTTTGTTGAAGCAAATGGCTTTACTGTTTGTTGGATTATTGCTTCTTTCTTTACAGTTTTTTTACTGCATCATTTTTTCTTTAGAAAAAGAGGAAAGACACTTAAATGTCTTCTTTCCCGGTGTATCATCTCTTTTTGGAGAACCTCTCCTCTGTTTGCTGCCTGGCGAAATATATTTCGTAGCGGGGAAAAGCAAGCAGTGTTCATATGGGACCTTTATTGTCATACAATATTCTGAGCGATTATATATTATGATTGCTAGCTATCGTGAAGGAAAATTAATCATGTTATATAACTATTTTAGAGACATCATGTAGAAATACTGTGATGTCGCTCTCTGATTGTATTGTAGCCTTTGAATTTAGTTATAACGACAGACAATGACTCTGACCGACAGTAACCTTACACGTATAAAGCATTAAGAATTATCTGCCCATTCCATTTCCTGCACTTTCGAAATAACCATCCAACCTCCTTTAGTGAATGCATTGTTTTAACAACTGCTTGAGTCATTAGCATTGACCCGACGTTGAGTCTGGACCTCCATGCTCGTGCGTTGATACGTTGTTTCATCCTGTGGAACATTTTATGGGCGCAACCTTCCCCTTTCGCATTGCCGACATTTTCACCTGATTTAAGGTAGTATGCACCTCGAAAGAGAGACTTAAACTTTTGCTCTATCTTTCCTCAAGGAATCTTTCCATCATTTTCTATTAAAATTAAGAATAAAAATAGGGGGTCACCGTGCAAATTTTGGTACTAGAGAAACAAATTACCGAAGATTTACCGATATGAGAAATTCAAAATGGCCGCCATCCTTGTGTTAACTCTATGAGTTCGTGTACACTCTAAATTAGGAGACGTTTAAAATATATCCCATAAACCCCCATGTGACTAAAATAAACCAATCACCGTGTCGATAACGTCATGCAGAACACCACCGCCAACGTTGAGACGTACGTCTGTGGTCTGACACATGCGCATATCGCGACTGCTCAACTCTGCCTATCGAAGAAAACAAAGTTCTTGCCATGGACGGACGGAAGACACTTTCACATGGTCTTCCAGGCGTTTTTAGCTGAGGACTCACAATTGATGTAACCATCGGAGAGCCAGTCATTTCATGTCTTTGTCCACGGTCCGGACCGTGCTTCGTCGTTCCGGCCGTTGATGATTGACATCGTGTCGTGACCAAAAATGAAAAAGAACGCATCAGGGCCACGGCTGGAATACACTACTACTAGTCAGGCGACCGGCGATCAACAATGCTTCCCGTTTTAAAAACCGCGCACCGTTGTGCACCTTTCCGTGGCACCCAAGTGTTAGGCAGCGTTAGAAGGCTGGCTTTCTGCCCCTTCGAATGATATAAGCAATAACTGAGTAAGCTCGAACTACGATCGTAAAACGCCCGCAAAAATGGGTTAACTGTCAACATTAAAATCGCGGGCAAGTGTAATGGCGATTTGCGTATTTCAATGACTAAATTGATGTAACAAAATGATGTAACGAGAAAAATCTCGCACGTGCCGCCCTCCAAAGCTGCTATTTTAAAGTTTAGACCATTTTGGAGATATTTTCATTCGAAAGACACCGAATATCTGTCAACTGGTGTTGAAAAAAACCGCCGAAAGTTGCCGATGGGCTCGTTCCCGCAAAGTCGTACGTTCACTTCCGCATTCACCAATTTAAATATTCATGAAAAATGCCCTTCTGCCATTGGCCAATACAAAAGGTCATGACTTCAGCAAATGTCTCCTTTTTTAGAGTGTACACGAACTGTCTATGGAGAAAAATTAAAGTTTTCGAAATTCGAAAAACTACGCTGGTGAAAAGTTTTCTTTCACCAAGAGCTTTAAATGAACCCCCCATTTGGTATATCAGAAGAGAATTTTTTTAAATTTTGAGAGTCCGAATGTCTGTCCCCGAGGTGCGTTCTGCCTTAAGCTGTGCATTTTAGTTTATTTGATGGAGAAATTTGGCATGGCTGCTTAGAACGTGTCTAAGATTACAAGATCGTTTCACTATTTTGCGATTACCTGTGTGTCACATTCCATCTCTTCTAGCTCGTGAACAAGATCCTTGAATTTTGGTCTCCGTGACGACTTTTGCGACCAACAGTTCATCATCAGCAGGTACCTACACAGGATGAAATGATAGCTGGATAATTGAATGGTTGATACGCAAACATATTTACTACCTTTTTACGATCAATGTTGTTGTTTTTATGGTTAATCATTTTGTATCAAATGAGCCAATTTCATTCCTTCATCATTTTTTCTTATTTCCGAGTAAATGGGACTCTTTAAAATTTACTAAACATAATGATACAAATTTGAAGTAAAATCATCAAAACTCACAGATCCTCTTTGCAGTGCTTTGGTCTGCTCAGCCTACTCCCCTGCTTCAGATATTCAATCACTTCTTTGGGAGACATTCCTGGGTATGGTGTGTTTCCTGAAATGCGAGTATCGGGAAGGAGGTAAACACAGGGTCCTGATGCCATACTATTACATGACATAATCAACCGCCCTTAAATATACCAAATAATGCTTAATCCGATAACATAGAAGGTCAAAACACATTCGTTTATGGAGTTGGCAATCTTTGATGCCACAACCACTCTTTGTCTGTGCACTCACCTAGTGTGACTATCTCCCACACGACAACGCCAAATGACCAAACATCACTCTCTATCGAAAATTCAGAATACCAGAGTGCTTCCGGTGCCATCCATCGTATAAGCTCTCGCGTCTGAAATAGAAAGCGCAGAACGCATACTTTATGAGGAAAACTATTCAAATCAAGGCCCCCCACTTTACCAAAGTTTCTGACAACCAAAATAGTCATTCAAGTATAGTACTTGGTGCGTTCTGTAATCAATGAATATCAAAGAGGTGCACTTACTTTGTTGTTGTCACCGTTCCCTCTTAAATTTTCAAGATCTCGTCCAACGTTTGTAACTTTACAAATTTTGTAGTCATTTAACATAACATTCCTCGCAGCGAGATCACGATGAAGTACCTGTATGTTAATCAGATGGCATCGATATTACCTGTTTACAAGAACAGTGGATGGTGTTTTTATTTCGAAATAACATTAGTCGTAGTCCTCAACCTCAAGCTCATTGCCAACGACCTCAAACTATTTGTATTTGAACGGACATGCACGATATAGTGAACATGCATGACAAACTCATCGATATTCGGAGTCGAAACAATTTCCCCACTCTCCCAGTATTTTTCTCATATTTTCCTCTGATAACTTTTATATCGAATTTCCAATCAATTTTTGTTAAGATTTCCTCTTTTTTCACCTGCTTCAACACGATAAAGTATTCAATTTATAATATTATCAATATACAACATCCGGCTGGTGTGTTTTGGTTACCTTGCATTTTGTAGGCCGCCGTCAAAACGATTTACAAAACGTAACGCATTCAAAGGAATTCTCCATTATTTTGAAATTGATTATTAAGTTACATGTCTATAGACTACCTTTTTCGATGACAGGTACACCATAGCACTCGCAGTTTGCCGGGCAAAGCTTAGAAGATCACCGCTACTCAGACTCAGCGATTTTCCTTCATCGTTGGCGTAGTTGCCAGCATTTGATTTTCGAAAATCTCTCAAATACGCTTGCAAGTTGCCGAGTGCCATATAATCTAACAGCAAATACGTTGGTTCTGTAAAGTAAAAACCTCTGTCAATGGAATTATTAGCAAATGATAGACGAGATCAATCTTCTTTATAATACTTGATGTTATACTAACCTGTCTTGGTACAACATCCGATCAGCGAGAGGACATTTTTGTGCCGACCGATCGTTTTAAGTAACTCCAGTTCATCTGTTAACTTCTGTTTGTCGTCTTCAGTGGCGTTATCTAGACACACAGATGAAAAAACAATTTATAAAGTCAAAGTTGTACATCTTATTATATAGTTATCAGTAATTGTCAGTTTAATATTTCATAAAAGCGATAACAAGGTATGAATTATTCCGTCAGATAACGTATAAATGCACCTCTCTCGCATCACTCTCTCTCTCTCTCTCTCTCTCTCTCTCTCTCTCTCTCTCTCTCTCTCTCTCTCTCTCTCTCTCCAATAACACCATAGTACATCGATACCTTTGATAGCTTTTAATGCCACCACAGTTACACCGTCCCTGCCGCAAAGTTCCCATGCTTCGGCCTTGAAAACCCTGCCGAACGTGCCTTCGCCAATCAAATCTTTCTGACGGACGTACTCTTTTGGAAACTCCAGGAAGGTCTCTCCAGGCATCACATACTCTGTAGTTGTGTCAGACTTCGTATTCGACAGAGACGCGTATTGCTCAAGGGTCGCGTAGACAGAGGCCTGTAGAAGGTAATTCAGATATTTTGGATACGTTAGATTGTGTGGCTAAGTTTTCAAGATGAATTAGAATTACTGGAGACCTATTGTTGAAATGCAAACTTTCAAGATATCGTTTTACCAGGCTTTGCACTGATGTCACAGGCTTACATGTTGTCAAGAATGCTTGTGAAATATTTACAAACATAAAATGTCATTCGGTATACTGCATCACTTTGACGTAGTTATTGTTGACGTGGTTCCTGGAAGTAAACATAAAAGATTTCATTTGAATTTCGAATTAGACACAATTTCTGAAAAAAAATATTTATCCTGGATTGCTACTGCACGGAGGCTTACAGTATAAAATTTTCAACACCACTCCAGTGTACGTCAACACCAATCCTGTGTACGTATTTGCACAGTATATTCCGGACAACATATTTGTGGACTTGTCATACAAGACATGCGTGCCCTAAGGTGAGAAACAAAAGATCTTACCTGAGGGATATCCCGTAAGTCAAGCTCTTGATATTGATGATCTGTCTCTCCCTCCAACTGCAAATTAAAACATATAAATTAGACAAAACAGGAAACGGTACATATTTCGATGATGTATTCTACCCACTTATATTATATCTATGTACCGTCACCGTCGATATCACACCTGAATAATCAAACCTAATCGCATCACAGAGGTTTCATAATTTAGGTACGATTCCATCATTTAGAAGTGCCCGTACCTCTAACAACTGAAGTCTGAGGGAAAATCGAGTGTCCGAACAATACATTCCCTTTGCGGAAGAGCAAAAATCACATCAATATTGAAAACAGCCTCATGAAGATGATAGTTATATATATTGTTTGGTGTGGACCCCCGCGAAAATTATTTGTTCCATGCAAGCTATTAGTGGTTAGAATTGTCAATTCGAAAAGCATGAATGCATAAAGTACATCTGTCCGTTTTATTTTCTTTAACCCTTTTGATGAATATCTCCGAGAGAATAATGATATAATAGGTCAGAATAGACTAAAAGGGAGAAATTGAAATTGTGCTGCTTACCCTTCTGTCCCGCATTAATTTCCGTTTTCTTTTCCTCAAGAGATCTACCACAACAACAACTGACACTGCTAAAACCACGATAACACTCATCGTTGAAACAACAGGTACGACGACGGAGTACTCATCTCCAAAAATAAAGGAAAAAAAGAAAGATCATGTACATAAATACCTGATATTTGTAAATAAATGCAAGACAATCAAAATATATACCATTTGCTACAAAGAAAATAAACATCAGTTTTGAATACATTAATTTGAAAACAACCTTGGTCATTTCTGGTATCTTTAAAGCCGCAATTTTCAATCCCAGGTTCTCACATTAGTGGAGTTCTCCTCCCAGTCAAACACTTGGCCAGTACGATGTGTGATTTCTGTAACATTAATTACACAGACTGATCTCAACCTGTTGGTACCTTTTGTTAATCTTGCAAACAGAGTTTATACAAGCGTCTGATGGACGGTCGGTTCAAATCGCCAACGGTCATTGCATCCCCCCACTAACGCTCGAATTTCCTAAAAAAATCGTCTTCCAGTCTCGTTAGCATTTGAATATAACCACAGAGTTCGATCGGCAGCAGCTTCGTGCTGATCACTTGGCAGTCTTTTTGCAGCCGGGAGAAACTAAAAAGAGGCATATTCTGGAGCATGTGCCCGTGTATTACCTTTTTAGTGTCAACTTATACTATGAACACCTCCATAGCTTCGCGCCCTTTTAAAAGGAGGTTCCGCCTTTGAGGGGGTGAAATGACTGTGAAATGCTGGTGTTTAAAACTTCTGTTTTAACTGTTTATCATAAGAAATGACAAATACGTTTTGGTGTCACAAGTTCTCCAAATATTTAATATAATCTCATACATAGAGTAAAAGTTGTTATTTATTCAATTGCAATTTACAAAAACAATGAAAATTGCCTTTCATTTTAACACGTTACGAAGAAGAGTAAGACATACATGTATATATTTGATGAAATCAAATACAATTTGCAAATATATATAATTCAGAACATTCCTGTAACACTTTTTTGATAAGTGCCGTAAACTTTATTGTTACCAATATTCATTCTATGAACTAAAATGTTGTAATGCCGCTTAAAAAATTGCAAGTGAGATTTCCCCGACTACAACACGCAATTTAAATTAGAACATCATTCTACTACAGTAACTGCTGGTTGCTTTGAAAAGAAATTTACACGATTAAACAAAGGCAGAAATGACAAATGTAATACGTTATGAACATTTTTAACGAAGCATTTTTGCAAAATAAATAAAACATTGATTAGAATGTAGGTCACAATATAAGGCTTAAGTCATTAATAGTATATATTGTCGACCCATTTATCAACGTCCAGAATAATATTCCAAGTAAAGGCAGAAATGTGTCTACAATCAATTAAAAGTGTATGCGAATTGATATGTTCACCAAGTGTAAATTGGAAAAACCCTATTATTTCATTAATTAACATCTTCACTGACTGAGTGCTTATCGTATAATTGAATTTAATAAGAATCCAAATGAAATACTCATTGTGCATTATCTGCAATTTCCTAACCTGATAAAGTTACATTGAGCTCTATTTCACGTTGATTTGTTCCGAGCTTATTTTCAGCAGCGCAGATATACTCCCCTCCATCGTCTTCGATGACACTAGTAATGGCATAAGTATACTACTGTCTTCTCCTAAATCTAAGTTTTTCCCATCTTTCTTCCATATTAATTTGGCATCTGGGTAGGCATCGACTGCTCAGTTAAGACTGACGGAGGACCCTATTGTCACGTCCACTGTCTCTTTATCCCCGCTTAAAATGCTTGGTTTGTCTGAGAAGATAATTGGGATGTGCAAACATTTGAATAAACGAATAATGGTCGTTGAATTGTCAAACTATCGATCGATTATTCTTAATTGTTCGTTCCATTCACTCTTTGTGTTGTAGTACATTTCACTACATTTGTGCACTTGCTTTCTTATCCAATGCTGCAAATGTTGATTAGTGTGCCTTAAAATCATTCATAGTTTTTTATCAAGTCTGATATTTATAGAAACCCCTTTTCATACCCGTTGACAATCTTGAGCCTTGGACATCGACCACTCTTTATATTTGTTGCCTGCATCATAGGTGTCACAACTTCTTTATTATTCAAAATCAATAAAACATGAGTTTATGTCTGTATATGATTACGTTGGGCCAATAGAGTGACTTTTGATGATATCATTTCACTAATTTTCGTTATCATTTATAGTTGAACTTTGTACTCCATGTTGAGATAACATCAACCCGTACATATATTGACAGCATTGTTACCGTTGACCAGTACGTAATTCAGTCAAGAAATCAGTTTAAATATAGATAATCATGGCTCTTTGCTTCCCATGTATGAACGCTGTGGTGACAAGCTGAGTAGTCGCTGTTTCATCATGATGAGGGAATAGAACAGGATTTGTACTGGCATACAAATAAAAAATAGCGAAAGAAATATTTGCATGTTAACGAATTCTTAGTTGACAATCTCTCGAGATGCTTCTATCTGATTAGTTTGTCTTATTTCCACTCCCTATTGCCGATATCTAGAATACTCACAATGAACATGATTGGTATTCAGAACTTATTCCACTCTCTACACTTTGTTCTACAAATGTTGTGTTTGCTTCACAATAGTAGCTGCCGTTGTTCTATCGTTGCATGACCCCGAGATCAAAGGTGTGATTCGTGACCCAATCCTGATTCTCAACACTGTCTACCTGGTTCACAGTTCATGACGTGGAGTAGTACAAGGAAGTTGAATCCGGTACTCCGTCAGTCACTGAGCATGTAACCGTAACTTGAGTTTTGTGTTCTTCTGCTGCAGCTGATGCCCAACGATGTCAACAGTTGGCATTTGGCAATTGGCCTATTGACAAATAAAAAAACGAGATGTTCATTGCCAATGGATCTTGGCAAAGTCAAAAACTGGAAGACAATAATCCATATTGGACTCATTTGTATCAACATGCATACCGATCAAACGACCGTGAAAACGTATGCTCTATGACACTTCAAAACAAATTAGACGGTCATATTTTAAAGGGACAAAGTCGGCAATTTTTCATGAATTTCGTTTGATATGAGACACTATGTATATTGTTCGACAAATTGAAACATACTGATAAATGGATGACCATGCATATATTCGACCCCGGTTTGAGATACGATATATGAAACCATCGCGAGAAAGAACAAATGGTCATGACAATTTATTCTTTCTCGCCAAGGTTTCAATTTGTCGAAAACCGGGGTCGAATATATGGTCACCCATTTATTCTGTATCATTGAACATGTCAAACAATGTGAATAGTATCTCGTATGAAAAAAAATTAATGAAAAATGGCGGACTTTGTCCCTTTAAATGTACTCTATTAAATTTTATGTACTCACGAGGACTATAAAAGACCAAAGAGGTCTTGCACAAAAGAAATTAATGTGGCAAAGAGAAACTTTAAGCAGACCTTGGCTTTGAATAGTAAAGAAAACCCCAAAGCGTTCTACACTTACAGGTTAAGACAGAAAGTAAAAGAGATCATTAGTCAACTGAAGAAGGATGATGGAGTAGTGTGTGAAAATGAAATGGACATTGCTACGATCCTGAACGAAGTCTTCACAACATTTTTTTATTGTTTGGTTTTGTTTTTTTCGGAAGAAGATACCAGTAGACAAGTTGAAAAGTTGTTAGATGTATATTACGGAGGAAGCTGGATATCGCTATTTATGCCGTCTGACAATTACAAAGTATGCTGGCCCTAATAAGATGTATCCATTAATCCTGAAAGAATGTGCATCAATTATGTGTAAATCAAATGCAGCAAATTGTGGCCCATTCAGCCTTACTTCAGTGGTTGGAAAGGTTATGGAATCCTGTTTGCGAGACGCTCTTAGTTGTACATTTAGAGAAGAAAGGTTTGATTAATGACACTGAACATGGCTTCCGGGCACACAGATAATGTTTGACAATTTTATTAGAATTCTTTGATGTTGTAAAACCAAATGTTGATGAAGGAATACCTGTGGATGTCATTTACCTGGACTTTTCAAAAGCATCCGACAAAGTACGACAAGTAAGACTGTGGTGCAAACTACTGAGTCATGTTGTCGGTAGCATAGTGACTAACCGGATTGAAAGTTGGCTGAACAATCGAAAACATCGTGTTGTCATTCGAAGTGCCTGCTCTTATTGGTCTTCGGTACCCAGTGGCGTTCCCCAGGGATCAGTGTCGGGAGCAGTTCTATTTTTAATCGACATCAATGATATTGACAGTGGTATCCACTCTAATATAATGAAGTTTGCTGATGACACTAAAGTGTATAGAACTATTGCTACAGAGCAGGTGAGAAATGCGCTACAGTCAGACATGGATACTGTATTGAACTGGTCAGCCACTTGGCAAATAAAATTCAACATAGACAAATGTAATTTAGTAATGCATATAGGTCCAAAACACCAGGAACTCAACTATGTTATGAATATGAATGAGACACCACTAGCTACAGTAACACAAGAAAAAGACATTGAAGTAACACTCCACAAATCAAGTAAACCATCCAGTCGCTGTGTTGAAGCAGTAAAGAAGGCAAACAAGACTCTTGGATTAATTAACAGATCTTTTCTTTTCTTTTAAGTCAAAGGACATCATAGTGAGATTGTACAAGCAATTTGTCAGACCGTCGTTGGAATATGCCATACAGGAATTGTTACCCTGGTTACATAAGGACATTTACATGATAGAAAAGGTACAGAGAAGAACTACACGATTAATACCAGAATTACGCTATTTTCGTTGTGAAGAGAGACAACCTGGGAAGGCTTGATTTGACACCTTTGAGTTTAAGAAGACAGAGGGGTGATATGGTCCAGATGTATAAGATAATGACCAATTGTGTTCACTGCAAACTGAATACGAAATTACAGGAACCCGGTAACATTTCAACGAGAGAACATGTCTACAAAAATAACAAAACTCATGCAAAGCTGGATGTCAGGAAGCACTTCTTTTCATGCAGGATTGTAAATGAGTGGAACAGTCTGCCAGACAAGGTCGTCACATCACCAACAGTGAATACTTTCAAAAACGCCATTGACTTATACTGCGCTACCAAAAACTGATAGAGGGATGTCAAGAATACTGACAGGATTGCTAATCCCGTAAACTGAACTGAACTGAACTGAACTTCGAGAAATCATCAGGTAATCAAGGATGATCACATCAGTACAGCCGATGTAATACTTTGGTATTTTAATGATGAAGACAGTGATATTAGTGGTCAGCTTGATCATCCATTTTGAGTCAGGTCTATTCTGTTTGATGTGCTTAAGAATGTCTTTATCTTGTAGGCGGGTCATAAGATCGTTCAAGTCTTGTCGATTTCTGATTAAAGTAGGTGCATCTAAGAGGTGATATTTATTGGATGGATAGAAGTACCGCAAGGCTCCCGTCTCTACGTGTCGCATGATAAAACCCAGAGCAAGATGGATCTTGTATTGTGTGGATTCCCTTCGCTCATCTGATAAATGTCTTCTGCACACACCTAGATGGAATCTGACTTCATAATATGGTCGTCACTCCATCTCTGCAGCAGCTCCTGTCCTTTGGAACTCTTTACCCCTGGACATAAAAACCTCTCGTAATGTCAACATTTTCAAAAGACGCTTCAAAACTTACATCTTCCAGAGAGTATTTTTATTGTAACTCTGAGCGCCGCTGAGCACTGTTTAACTTTGGATATTTGGCGCTATACAAATTTTCTATGCAGACAGTCTCGAGAAATATTCCAACTTTATCCCGTTGAAATCCACCAGTTTTTCTGAAATTGTACACATCCAGCAATGGGTTCCCCTCACGGTGTCTGGATCGGATGTGAAACCAATTCTCTCTGTATATGGGTACAAGGTCTGAATCAACGTCATGACCACCGTTGCCCTCTAAAGCTGGTTCCAACGGATCAACGGACAATGCGATAGAGGGACTTTTTCCATTTTTGTCAAACTGGCTTATGCTGCCATCAGGCAAATTAGTTCCATGACAACCAACCTGCATGATTGCACTGTTTTAATCATAATCGGAGGCAGGGGAAGGAGAGGAGGGTGAAGAACTGGGTGGCTCTTGCTGATGATTGTGGGCGTGTTTTTTTTTTCAATGCCTCGAAAGACTTAAAGTACCGAAAGCATCAAACGCATTTGTATGTGACTGATGTTGACAATTTTTGTGTCCACAGAGATGATTGATGTAGTGAGTTTACCTGTTAAATGTCATGTCACATGTTGAACATTTGTTGACAGCTGAGTGGAGGTGACAATATTTGATGTGATGTCGCACGTAATCTTTGGAAGCAAAGGCACGATCACAGAAAGGGCAGGAAAAGTTTTTATTTTCTTGCCCTGTGTAGACAAATTCAATGTCTCTGTATCTCTTCAGGCTGTCTTTTCGACTGAAATACAAATCACAACTGAGGCACTAGGAGAAATGTTTCTTGTCAATGTGAACTGTGATGATTCAAATCAGGTTCTCTGGAAAAGTGTCTGTGGCACGTTGGACATTGTATATTATCTACTTGAGGTTAGTTACCTATCTCTGTGAGTGCCCGCATGAACGCTGATGATGGCTACCGATATGTTGTTTTGAAAGCCACTTTTGAAGCTCCTTCATCGGAGGGCCGGGTATCACTCTGAAAATCAACAAATAAATACATGTATATAAATACAAATATTAAAATACAAACATAAATAAATAAATAGATAAATAGATAAATAAAGAAGATGAAATTAAAAATACATACATACTATTACATAAATACACACAGACACAGACACAGACACAGACACAGACACAGACACAGACACACACACACACACACATATATATATATATATATATATATATATATATATATATATATATATATATATATATATATATATATATATATATATGTGTGTGTCTGTCTGTCTGTCTGTCTGTCTGTGTCTGTGTCTGTGTCTGTGTCTGTCTGTGTCTGTGTCTGTCTGTGCATACCCTTGAGTGCACTTGTGTCAATTTAGGTCAATAACAGTAATAAATAGAACAAATTAAGTAAAAAAAAACCAATTACCTCAAGCTCTTTGGAGAAATTTAAATGACGTCACTTATATCCCGATGCTGCTCGACTCTACCTTTCCTTGACTTATCCATTCTATTTAAAAGAGAGTAGAAGAAGATAAATTAAATTTATATATTTCTTCATTATACCTTTATTGCGTTTATGATGATGTGATTCCTTTTCTTCCTTTTCCTGGTCAACCTCTTAATAGGTCTTTCTTCTTTTTACACACCAAAAATAGATCTTTCATAGTACCATCATCATTGTATGAAAGGAAGAATATCACTGTTGACAGGACATTGCAATGACAGGGTTCCCCTTGTAATTGGAAATTTATCACTTCAAGCGAGTAAAAATTAAAGTCGACATGATGCGCATGAAAAGAAATGAGGGCACCAGAGCCCTGTCTGTGACTGATGCCCATATTGGATTGGATTTTAAACAAGTAGACCTTTGTAATAGTATAAAATTGAATAGAGTTAAGTGTTCAATTCAATTAATCTGCAAGAAACTGTAATTAGGCGTGTCTGGGAAATGGCTCTTGACATAAAAAACTCAGCACGCCAGATGTGATCCAAAATGCCCTATGTTCAGTACACAAGAGACTTCCTGTAATGAGCTACTGATACTGCTAAATGCCTTTCTTGGTTGGTAAAGCTTTGTTTGATCAACATCTGCAGCACATGTTGTCAGATTTAGTGCAGTCATTTACAATATATATCTCTAATTGTAAACATTCTTTCCCTGTTTAGCCAATGTGGGCAGCCACATTAATCACAAAAGGTCATTAACCCAGTCAATTAATAATTTATCAACATGATGTTGCTAATATTTTGTACACTACGATCGACATCTGTACTATGTTTCATAAAATTTGATGCAGTCTTTCTGGACATATCACACTAATTAGGAAAGTTCATTAAATAATCAAATTAGCAATTAATTAACAAGATATTGCTGAATACTATTCTTCACTATTACAACAATGTGTGCTAGACATCTGTACCAAGTTTCATCAAATTTGCTCTAGTACGTCTACATATATATCCTTATTCATCAAATATGAAAATTAGCAATTAAATGATATGATTCTGCTAAACGTTTTTACACACAGTTACAGCTTTGGTATATGAAAAGCTGTACCAAGTTTCATAAAATTTGAGTCGTTATTTCTTTACATATTGTCAGGTTTATGAAAATTCATTAAATATGCAAATTAGTGATTAAATGACATTATCCTGCTAAATATCTATGCACACTGTTACAGCTTTCGTATATCAAAAGCTTTTTGTAATGAGGGATTTATGTCAATTGGTTTAATTTAGAATTGGTACCGTGCCTACCAAAGAAGACACACGATGTACGCTTTTACATACTCACATACTGCTGATATAACTTCCGCAGTGTAAACATTATAAATAGAGTGACGTCAATAAAAGATAGATTGTACAAAGATGCTTGCATTTTAAGAGATCGATAATGCCTGTCTTTGCCGGCGCCAGACATCCATCAAATCCGAACGAAAACTGAGTAGTAGTCTGCTGTCACGTGTTTTACAGTTTCGAAATTTCAAAAACATACCTTTGATAGTTTGGAAGATAATACACAAAATGGAGGTACAGAACAGAGCCGTGTGTATGCACTGCACCAGACACGTTCGATACGGTAAAGTCAAATATCGTGAACTGGTTGAAACGATTGACACTGATTTATTATTTAGTTTATTTTGCTTTCCGTTTTACAGAGCATTCGGGTTGACATCTATATGGTTGACATGGTACCACTCTACGGTATCGGGATAAATTTGAAAAAACCTACATGCTCTGAAATAGAGAATATACAAGCTGGCGACATATGGTATGTGGCGCGCGCCGGCCCTAATAGCGACACATCAAAAGCCTGCGTACAATCAACTCCACATTTATTTATTCATTCAATCGATTGTGAACGGTTCTTTTATAGTTTCATCGTATAGATATCGGTTAAATATTTGCTGTCATCGGAGACGAAATACTTCATTACACTTGGAGTGGTTTGCGTTATATCCATATTACATGGCATAAGTATACAAACAGACACCTATCGGCCGGTTATTGAAAATAAAATTGACGGCTGATAAAAACCTCATAATTTTAGAAAAACACGATTGCATAGTCTATCCCAAAACTTACCTAGCTATTGTCCGACACTTGTCTTCAATACCGCTGCTCAAGATTGATAATGTCTTGCCATTGACGGGCCAAAAACTCCGGAGAATATTCCAGTTCATGATGTAATGGACAATGAATATATTCAGTTCAGTGCAGTAACAGACAAAATATGTCGGTAGATGGCACACTTTTGCATCAACGCCACAGTGCAGGCATTGTGAGGTATGGATACAGTTGCGGGTACTTTATAGCCCTCCCACTTTAAACAATCTCAAATAGACCAACCAGGTGATCAGTATAAAAAGGAACGTGTGCAGACTTTACAAATTGGGCAATGGAGGACCACCTATCCCGACTTCGATAATTTAAATGAACCAATTAGGATTAAGTGTCAAAAAAGGGGGCCAATACTACTTTTCTTTGATGAGTTAAGGGGTCAGTTGCCACAAGTGCCGCATTGCCACGGTCAGAAATCAGGGGAGGGGTGCATGCCACAACTGTAACTTTCCTATGCGAGTAAAGGGCTAAGGTGGCAATTTTTAACTGTTTGGGGTAAGCTAGGGGGTTCAGCGCCACACAGTTCTCACCTCCACCACTGTCCCAATTTTATTTGGGGGAAGACAAATACAATGTGCCACAACTGTAAGCCTTCAAGGCGAGCGCAAATGGCTCAGATGTTAAATTTTAACTTTTTTTGGTGAGCGATAGGTCCAAAATTAGGGAGCCGTGTCACATTTTTTTATTTATTAGGGTAAGCCAGGTAGCGTTATCACACATTCAATATTTTTGGGTAAGCTAGGTGGTCCAGTACCACAGCACCATGGTCCCAAATTTGGGACGCGCCACTTTTCGGAGAGGTAAACAAGGGGGCCTTCGTCACATTTTGTGATACTTTTGGGTAAGCTTGGGGGGATTTTGGCACAGCCACGCGAAAAAAATAAGAGTTATAAGGTGCCGTTCTATACTACTCGGTGGCATCTGCCATACGGTTCGTTCCATTCTATCGATCTGGTCTTGTTTGACTTGCATGAGTTTGATGACCATTCAGAGAGATAAATGCACTGTTAGGTTGTGAATAAGTCAGCTAGCGCTATTATCGCGTACAGAACACAATGCGTCAACTTGCGCTTGTTATGCTAATATAGTTTGCATTTCAACATGCTCCCAGTAGGAAAAAAAAATGATGAGAATAGTATTCCCCCTCCCGTTTTATTTTTGACAAGTGGATTTACTTACATTGCACTTCAATGTTGATGGTGACATAGGCAAAACCCACCGATAAGTCCCAGAATGTATTTTTTGCCTGGCAAGTGTAGTAGCCTCCATGATCACGGCTGATCTCTGTGAAGTTCAACCAGGCGCCATCAGCGTTGGCGCTTCCACCGCTCCACGATATAGCGTCGACTGCTGGATTGGCCTCGGTAACCATACAGCCAACAGAGAGTGGCGCGCCCTCTAGCACTACAACACTATCGCCAGAGTAATTGAAGGTACCATAAACTTCGGTCGTGACCGCAGGTTTGCCTGTAAAATACAAATCAAAGCACAGTAAATAAAAGAGGATGAATTGATGGCAATAATTAAGCAATAAAGCACATCCAGCGATGGTATACCACGAGAAAAGTACAGCTCGCAACATATATGCACGAGAGATAGCGAGTGCACATATGAAGTTAACTGGTGAAAACCGAGTGGTATACTGTCGCTGGGCGTGATTTTTATCGCTATGATATCATAACAATTATTGAAACTCTGAAATCGAACGTCAAAAAAGGAAATGTGCTTTAGTCGAGAGCTCAGGCGTGTGCCAACCATGGTATATCGCGATTATACCACGGTTCTTTTCACTTCGCGACCAATCAAAGTCCCGCATTTGCGCCATCAATATACTGGTATGATATACGATGTTAAATTACTTTGGGAGAAGTTGAAACGACGGTACTGAAATTTTGTTATTTGCAACAAGTTACACACTATCAATATTTGTTCGAATAAGTACAGAAAGAAATCTCCTCCGGACGCTCTGTAACATCGAATCGTGACAGAATAGTCACAGATGTGTCATATTTTCTCGGTCAGAGATATACAGTGATAGTTTAAAAGCTTCTAACTACGAGGTCTCGAAAATCAAACAAAAGTTTCATTAAACGAGTTTCGAAATATGAAAATATCGACGTCTGAGAATGGAGAATGTGCAAACACGTGATGACATGCTAGAATCGACAATTCACTGAAACTACTTACATTGGACAAACAATTCAAGACTTTCCTGGCCCATTGCCATGGAGTTGTCATAGAATCTATTATGAGCCATGCACACGAGTGTTCCTCCGTCACTACGATCGGCACTTGGAAGTGGGTAAGTCGTACCATCGTAAATTCTCTGACCGCCGCTCATCCAGTGTACATCGTAGGGTGCAGGGTTGGCGTCGACGGTACACTGCAAGGTGACCGATTCGCCTTCTTTACAGATCACCTCCTTTCTATTGTTATGTAGGTCATTTCCCCACACTCATCATGACCTGAGTTCAATTAGTCTAGAACATTCTCAAGGTCACTGCCCTTGATGACCTCACAACCTTGAATTCAATTAGTCATGTTTGGAATGTTCTGGAAAGTTGATTAGTTGTGTAAGGGAGATAATTTTAGAACAGTAATTAGCATGTCAATAAAAGTTCTAGATTGTTCTTATATGCCTTTATAAAAGGGACGTGCACAGCTTCCAGTCAGACTTTTGGGATCGTGTCTCTTGTGTGTTACTAAACTCCAGCAGTAGTCATTCTCAAGACTTTTCAAGACCTTCACTGCCAACGCTGGATTTATACTGTGGACTTTGTGCAACTACAAGCCTGCAAGCCGAAGGACTGTTCATTCATCCGACTGACTGTTACAACTCTGAGACTGGAGCTTTGCCGTCCCAGCTGAGATAAGTAGTCTGTACACTTTTAAAGCTTGTACTCTATCCCTGACTTAGCAATTAGTTTTATTTTCGTAATAAATTTTGTTTAAACGTTAACTGCTGAGTTCACCCTTTTTGTTCGTTTTCTCTGCACGTAACAAAATTGGGGGCTTGTCCGGGATACGAATATTTTGAGCCGTTTGACAACATTTTGCCTGCTTTTTCAAAACTACTGTATACTGTGAACTCAGCGAAATTCAATCATGGCGGAATTCAAGCCAGACGAATTTATGGATGACCTTGATCAGGACACATTTAATTCCCTCAGAAAAGACAACCTCATAGCACTGGCAAATTTCCTTAAAGTAGATGTCAAAAGATCTATGCGCAAGCGAGAAATTCAGTTCAAGATTGCAAAACATTTAGTTAATTCTGGCCATTTTGAAGAGTCTGCCTTAAAAGATTATGAGCCTGAGTCTTCCTTCGAACTCAAAAAATTAGAATTAGAAATACAGGCAGATTTGGAGCTTAAGAAATTGGAATTAGAAAAGGAAAAATTACAAATGAAAGACAAAGAATTACAAATGGAAGAAAGACAGAGAGAAAAGGAGAGAGAATTGGAAGAACATCGACTACAGTTAGAAATGAGACGTTTAGAGCTTGGACAGTCAGGAAAATTCTTCCCTTCAGACAAGTTTGACATCACTAAGCATTTCAGGTTAGTTCCCCCTTTCCAAGAAAAGGATGTTGATAAATATTTCCTCCATTTTGAGAAAATTGCTCAGAGTCTGAATTGGCCTAAGGAGTCCTGGTCTATGCTTTTGCAGAGTGCTTTGGTGGGTAAAGCCAGAGAAATTTACATTCAGTTGTCAGTAGAGCAGGCTTCAAATTATGATTCTGTGAAGGAATTAATTCTCAAGGGCTATGAGTTGGTGCCTGAAGCTTACCGTCAGAAATTTAGGGATTGTGAGAAGGTGAAGGATCAAACTTATGTTGAATTTGCTCGAACAAAAGAACAACTGTTTGATCGTTGGTGTTCTTCGGAAAAGGTCAGTCAGAATTATGACAAATTACGACAGCTTGTTTTGATTGAGGAATTTAAAAGGTGCATCCGGAGTGACATCAAGACATTTATCAATGAACAAAAGGCAGATACATTGGAGGTTGCTGCACGTTTGGCCGATGATTATTCATTGACCCACAAATCTTCATTTCTCAGCAAACCATCCCAGTCCTTTTCATACAGAAACAATGCAGGTAAATTTAACTCCTCCTTTTCATCCAAGAATTTCTCAAAGGACAGTAGGAAATCAAATGACAACAGTTCACAGAGTTCAAGTAACACTCCCACATCATCAGATCCCAAGTCTCAATCTCCTTCTGACAAACAGTTCGGTACACTTTCTTGTAATTATTGTAAGAAAGACGGCCATTAATGTCAGATTGTTTCAAATTGAAAAGAAAACGTGAAGGTCAAAGTAGTCAAAGTGGATCTAAGCCCACCGGCTTTATTTCTTCATCAACTCGATTAGAGTCTAATAATGTGTGCAACACATTTTCTGAGGTTAAATCCCTCTCATCCCCAATTAATGAGGTCAAGGTCAATTCTTCTCAAGAAAGCATTGTGGGTATTTTCGAACCATTTATTCACGATGGTTTTATATCACTTTCTAGTGATTTTTCTTCCGCTACCCCTGTCAAAATTTTAAGAGATACCGGGGCTTCCCAGTCTCTTTTGTTGGCAGATACCCTGCCGTTTCTGAAAAGTCATTTTCAGGTTCTAAAGTTCTTATTAAGGGGGTAGATTGTAATGACTACATTCCTGTTCCTCTCCATAATGTCTATTTGTCTTCGGACTTTGTTTCTGGACCTGTGGCTTTAGGTATTAGGCCTTTTTTGCCTTTTGAAGGGATTCACCTTCTTCTTGGAAACGACCTTGCTGGGGACAAGGTCATTACTAATCCACTTGTGACTGATAATCCTAGTTTAGATCAGGATCCAGAGCCAATTGAACAAGAGATACCCGATTTATTTCCTTCATGTGCCATTACTCGAGCCATGTCAAAGAAAACTTCCGAGAATCAAAATACTCTCAAAAATAATGTCACAGATGTTGACTTAAATGACACCTTTCTCAGTCAGGTGTTTGACACGGATCATTCCGTTATCCCTCGTGGATTTGAAACTTCCAGTAAAACTTCTGCTGACCAAAGTCAGACATTTTCTAGATCAAATCCATTGCAGAACAACACAAAGACCCAGATATTTTGTCTTTGTTTGACAGGGTAGATGATGAAGGTAAAACTTCAGATAGCTCTGTTTCCTATTATACAAAGTCTGGTATTCTCATGCGTAATGGAGACCTCCAGATGTTTTGGTTGATGACGATTGGGCTATAAAACATCAAATTGTGGTTCCAAAGCCCTACCGTGCTGAAATATTGCGCCTGGCCCATGAAACTCCCTGGGCTGGTCACTTAGGAGTCAGGAAAACTTATCATAAAATTCTCAGTCACTTTTATTGGCCTAATCTCAGGCAGGATGTAGCACATTTCTGTAAAACTTGTCACACATGTCAAATGGTAGGAAAGCCAAATCAGACCATTCCAAAGGCCCCTTTACAGCCAATTCCTGCATTTCAAGAACCATTTAGTAGGATACTAATAGACTGTGTTGGGCCCCTACCAAAAACAAGATCAGGAAATGAGTACATGCTGACAATAATGTGTACATCAACTCGGTTCCCAGAAGCCATACCACTGAGAAATATAAAGACAAAGACTATAGTGAAAGCTTTAGTCAAATTTTTCACTTTATTTGGCCTCCCTAAATGTGTCCAGTCCGATCAAGGCTCCAACTTTATGTCTGGTATTTTTCAACAAGTAATGGATCAGCTAGGCATTAAACAGTACAGGTCATCCGCCTATCATCCAGAAAGCCAGGGTGCTCTTGAGCGATTTCATCAAACTTTGAAAAACATGATTAGGACCTACTGTTTTGACACAGAGAAGCAGTGGGATGAAGGAATTCATTTTTTGCTCTTTGCTGTTAGAGAGTCAATTCAAGAGTCTCTTGGTTTTAGCCCATTTGAGCTTGTATTTGGACATACAGTCCGTGGCCCACTTAAGCTCGTTAAAGAGAAATTCCTATCAGACGATGATGATTGTCTGAATATTTTGCAATATGTGTCAGATTTTCGTACGAAACTCTCTAAAGCATGTGAATTAGCCAGAGAAAATCTTGAGTCATCTCAGCAGTCAATGAAAACCAAATATGATAAAAGCACCTCAAAACGGAAGTTTGAACCAGGTCAAAAAGTTCTTGTTCTACTTCCAATTCCTGGCAAACCACTCCATGCTCGTTACTTTGGGCCATACCTAATTGATAAGAAATTGAGTGATTTAAATTACATCATAATAACACCTGACAGGCGAAAACAAAAACAGCTATGTCACATAAATATGCTTAAGCCATATTTGGATAGGGATAATCCTACTATAACTCAGCCTGTCAGTGCAGTCAGTTCAAGCCATTATGAAGATAGTGATACTGAAACTGACTTGAGTGAAAATACTCTACACTCAAAGCTGGGCTCGGTCAAGCTTCAGAACTCAGAAATCCTGGAGAAGCTGGAGTCTACAAAGTTGGCACACCTCCAGCCAGAACAACAACAACAGGTGAAAGAACTGCTCCACGAATATAAACACCTGTTTCAAGATGTTCCAACGAGGACAAACGTCATCTATCACGACGTTGATGTTGGGGACAGTAAGCCTGTAAAACAACATCCATACAGACTGAATCCAACAAAAGCGAAATATCTCCAGGAAGAAGTCAAATACCTGCTGGACAATGACTTTATTGAACCCAGTAAAAGTAACTGGAGTTCGCCGTGCATACTTGTTCCCAAATCAGATCACAGTTATCGTATGTGCACGGACTTTAGGAAGGTCAACACTTTAACAAAGACAGACACTTTCCCAATCCCGAGGATTGATGACTGCATCGACCGAGTGGGAAAAGCCAAGTATGTGACAAATTTGACCTACTGAAGGGATTTTGGCAAGTCCTCTGACGGATCGTGCTCGTGAAATATCCGCCTTTGTTACACCAGACGGATTGTTCCAGTACAAGGTGATGCCATTCGGAATGAAGAACTCTCCGGCAACGTTCCAACGGATGATCAACGACGTCATATCCGGGCTAGACGGGTGTGCAGCTTACGTTGACGACGTCGTCCTGTATAGTGACACCTGGGAGGAACACATCAAGCTCATGCGGAAGTTCTTTGAGAGACTGAGTAAAGCAATGTTGACTGTCAACCTTGCCAAATCTGAGTTTGGTTGGGCGAGGGTAACTTACCTCGGACGTACTGTAGGACAGGGTGAGGTAAAACCTGTTGATGCCAAGGTCAGTGCCATTTCAAGTTTTCCCATACCAAACTGCAAACGACAACTGATGCGCTTTCTCGGTATGGCTGGTTACTACAGAAAATTCTGTCCAAATTTCTCCACAATTACTGAGCCTTGACTAACTTACTTAAAGGAAGGTAAAGTTTGTTTGGTCAGAGCAATGCCAACAGGCATTTGATACACTTAGGGCCATACTGCAAAGTGCTCCAGTGTTGTCTGCACCAGATTTCACTTTGTCATTCAAATTAGCTGTGGATGCTAGTGATACGGCTGCTGGTGCTGTTTTATTGCAAGAGGATAGTCATGGTGTAGATCATCCTGTTTGCTATTTTTCACGCAAATTTAACAAATCCCAGAGAAACTACTCTACAATTGAAAAAGAGTGTTTATCTTTGATATTAGCTTTACAGCATTTTGAAGTTTATGTTACTTCTTCAAATCAGCCAATAGTGGTTTATATTGATCACAACCCTCTTGTTTTTCTGCAGAAATTTAAAGGCAAAAATCAGAGATTGCTAAGATGGAGTTTAATGTTACAGGAGTTTAATCTTGACATTAGACATATCAAAGGCAGAGACAATTTAATTGCAGACTGTCTCTCTCGTATTTAGAATTATTGTTGTTCACTTTCAAGAAATTTTATTGTTGTTCACTTTCAAGAAATTTTACTTTAGAGTAAAACAAAATTTGAGTACTTAAATCCTTTCAAGATTACATTTGTAAAAGAAAGATTTTTCTTTGAAAAATTTTCTTTTTTGAAGAGGGGGTGTGTTATGTAGGTCATTTCCCCCACACTCATCATGACCTGAGTTCAATTAGTCTAGAACATTCTCAAGGTCACTGCCCTTGATGACCTCACAACCTTGAATTCAATTAGTCATGTTTGGAATGTTCTGGAAAGTTGATTAGTTGTGTAAGGGAGATAATTTTAGAACAGTAATTAGCATGTCAATAAAAGTTCTAGATTGTTCTTATATGCCTTTATAAAAGGGACGTGCACAGCTTCCAGTCAGACTTTTGGATCGTGTCTCTTGTGTGTTACTAAACTCCAGCAGTAGTCATTCTCAAGACTTTTCAAGACCTTCACTGCCAACGCTGGATTTATACTGTGGACTTTGTGCAACTACAAGCCTGCAAGCCGAAGGACTGTTCATTCATCCGACTGACTGTTACAACTCTGAGACTGGAGCTTTGCCGTCCCAGCTGAGATAAGTAGTCTGTACACTTTTAAAGCCTGTACTCTATCCCTGACTTAGCAATTAGTTTTATTTTCGTAATAAATTTTGTTTAAACGTTAACTGCTGAGTTCACCCTTTTTGTTCGTTTTCTCTGCACGTAACACTATCAAAAGATATTTCTGGACCATCTGAAATTTAATTGAACAAAAATCGAGAGTCGTGCATTTTTTTTTTTGTTCTGATATTTTGCTACCGTTTCGGTATTTTTGTATTACGAGACATATTTAACCTCACTTCCTACATAACGCCCTCATTGTTTTACAGTAAAGACCTACAACGGGTAAAATTTATGCTGCTGTCAGATTAAATATCGGATAGGTAAACTTAAATCTAACAAATAATTGAATATAAGGAGTAATCTTGTTCTATCGAATGCCCATTTGTCAGTTCCCTTACACTGGACATCAAGATCAAGGTCGGCGCTGCCGGTTCCCTGTGTGTTATCGTAAAACGTGTTGGTGCCAGTACACATGTGTATGCCCGTGAACTCTCTTGTGACGCCATACAGGTCTACGATTGGTTCTGTGAAGGTTGTGCCGTCATTGAGTTCCCATATAAAGTTGACCGTCATCGGATTGGCTTCTACCATGGTGCAATTCAGTGTCACCTTTGCGCCTTCTTTAATGGCCGCTGAGGGCGGTGTTCTTATCGTCGGGGGATCTGATGGCAATGAACATTCGAAGACAAGTTGACTTGATGGATGTTACTTCCTATAGAAAGGTTGTTCATCAACTGAGGACAGGCCTTTGTCGATACACCGCCCCCCCCTCTCTCTCTCTCTCTCTCTCTCTCCCTCTCTCCCTCTCTCTCTCCCTCCCCCTCTCTCTCTCTCTCTCTCTCTCTCTCTCTCTCTCTCTCTCTCTCTCTCTCTCTCTCTCTCTCTCTCTCTCTCTCTCTCCCCCCCCCCTGCGGAAACTATTGGAAAGTTTTTTAATGTTCAAGTATGATTCAATTTGTGAGACACTGAAAGATAATATGTAAAACAGAAAATAATGAGACAGAAGAGTTAAAAGTTGGACTAGAGAAACAGATTGACCGGACGAATGAAACACGCTTTGTTGTAGTTTTTTTTCGTCCTTGCTGCTGCTTGTCTTTTCTATATTATTATTATTATTATTATTATTATTATTATTATTATTATTATTACAAGTTTAGGGGCTATAAGTATTATATAGAAATCTAATAACAGTTCATTGAAGCTGTTGGAATTCTGAAAAAGAGGTGTTGTTTATTTTAATTTTGTCAATAGGGGTGACTTCTAATTGTCGTACGTATATTCTCTCCGCCCAGTTAGGTGTTCCTTTTGACATCACTACCCTTATGAATATTCATATACTTGCAAAAACTGACAGTCGCTGTGTCTGGCAGCGCGTGCTCACAGCTGCTGAGCTGCACAGCGTAGCCTTCGAATGCAGGCCCATCGTGGCAGTCGTGGGCGTGCACAAAACAAGGCACAGCGACTGTGCAGAGTCATGCCATTGTAATTGGCCTTGTAAACGTATCTTCAGCGTGGCATTTGGAGTTGTGGCGAAAACCATAAACCCTCTCCCTATGCTGACGTTGCTGGTTTTATTTTGTCATGTGCATTAAATGTAAGCAATCAAGGAAGTTTTGGGATGGAAATAGAGCAAAGGCATGAGTTTCCGCGAGATCTGTGCTACAAATATAACTTTACGCATGCGCATTCGTTTGCCAGTGTAGTCTGCCAATTGAGCATGCGCAATTGAGTGAACGTGCGCGTGAGTGTAGTCTGCACTACGTCTCCTGCTATAATCATGTCGTTCAGCTTTGCATGTTGACAGAAACTGGAATTACTGCAGAGAATACCTTTCAGGACATCACATGTGAGTCTGTAAGGTAACAAGTAGGACGTTTAGGAAATCCTTTCAGAAAGTTCACGCTGCCTGTGGCCATTTTGTGGAGTATAAGCTTATAGTTATACGTACCTGGAGCGTATACAATTCTACTGTACAGTGTACATATTACCGGATAATATGCGATGGAATTTTGCGTTTCACGTCGTTCAATCATTCAGATGCTCCAAACTTTGAAAAAAACAGGGTGACAGATTTGGAATGCTAACTCTTGTATATCAAGAATGACGTAATTTAATGAGAAGACATTTGTATTCGAGCACGGCTACAGTTTTTGATTCGAGAACTCTCATCATGGACCGTGGTTGTATTCAACAATCGAGAGGGCTAGGGTGAGTCGAACTTTTTCCTATGTCCATGTAGCACTTGTGCAAAAATAAGCGAATCCACAGGCCTTTGGCGAATCAATAAATGCGTTTTTCACCAAGCTGAAAGGTTGAAAGATCCGTCCGTCACTTTGGGACGAGGTAGATAAATGCAGTCAACCCAGCTGGGCACATAATGTGACTTTGTTCTGGAAATTACGAAGACGACCGGCCGTGCGGTGGAACTTTGCAACAAAGTTTCGATATCTGAACTGACGTACTTGAATGACAGGCACAGGAAACGATTGCAATAAAAATGCATTCTCGTTGCATTTTGATAATAATGTATCAATCACAATGACACAGAAATTATGCCTCCTCCCGGCAGAAGGGCCATGGCCAATTTTTAGCCCTGCTACAGTATGTCTCAGTGCTGAAAAGGCCATGTTGATGTCAGGTTGTCATGGCAACTTTTAAAATTTGCATACAACTCGGGTTGTGTGATAGGTGACAAAACTTTTGAGTCCCACTGTCGTCCATTATACCTGTTTCCGTGGGTATTAAAGGTGTGCAAGTATACACATCAAAAGACTAGAAAATTCACTTCATGGGCAGAATCTCGTAAAATAGCATTTTCTTGTCTGATTAACGAGAAAAGATACCCCTGATCTAAAATATGCATGGTTTTAAAGAAAAAACTGGTTACCTAAATGGTTACCATGGCAACATGAAAAAAAATGAACATGGAGTTCATGCTGTGATAAATACACTTAGGAGAGCATTTGCATAGTAACTGGGATTACTTTTAATGGAATTTGGAAAAACTTTGAAATTTTAAAACGCAAATAGGTTACTATGGAAACACAGGGCAGTAAAAATGGATATCATGTTTGTCTTTCTAACCCAAAATAACCCTTTGGTATAATATTTCTGTTGATTACTGGATTTTTACACTGGATATTTGGTCTTTCTAACCCAAAATATCCCTTTGATATAACATATTCTGTTGGTTACTGGATTTTAGGTGGAATCTTTGAAAAACTGGTAATTTTTACTCCTGAATGGTTACCATGGAAACATCTCACATTAAAATGAGTGGTTTTTTTTGGTGTGCTAACAAGAAAAACCCTTATTATCAATTTTTTTAAATCAATCAATAGTTCTTTAATAGGAATTAGGGAAAAAGTAACATTTTCAATCCCAAAATGGTTTCCATGGCAACTCGAAACATTAAGATCAGTCTTTTTTTGTGTGTTCTCTGACCCGAACTCCCCCACTAGGTAATTTTCATATCAATCAAAGTAACTTTTCATGGGATATTAGAAAAACTGAAATTTTCAACCCCTAAAATGGTTACCATGGAAACATGGGGCAGTGAAATCGATATCATATTTGGTCTTTTCGACCCAAAATACCCTTATGGTGAAATTTTCACGGAAATTGAACCTATTATTATTCGCGTTATTATTTCTATATAATACTTATATTAATTATTATTATTATTGCTGTTGTTGTTGTTGCTGTTGTTCATGATGATGATGATGATCATGATGATAACGACGATGATGACGATGATGACGATGATGATGACGATGATATAGTGATGGTGTTGATGACGGTGATGGTTATGGTGACCGTGACAATCATGGTGATGACGATGATGACAAATATGATGATGAGGAAAGAGTGATCATATATCCAATCAAAAAATGACATACACACAAAAAAAAGGGTCTGAATATGAAGATGTTACGTAATCAGTGAAAGGTAATAAAGTTACAACGTCATAATGACAGACAGAATGGAGGCAACGATATAGCGATAGTCATGGAGATGCAAAGAGTAAATAGGTGGTATGAGAATGCAGGGCACAGGAAAATCAACACAGGAGGGAGAGAAATGGGTGAATCGTGAAGAGCAAAGCAAGCGAATTACAAGATTGTGTTGATAATAGCAAAAGGTTAGGCTGTTCTCACTTACACTGCACTGTTACCATGACTGAGTCATTTCCAATAGCCGCTGATCCGTCCCAGAAAGTGTTGTTTGCGTAGCATGTATATAACCCTTGCTGGGTTCGGGAAATACTTGATATCTGCAGGTTGTTGCCGTTCTGCACCATGCCGTCGAAGCTCTGCCAATATACCCTGGGGCTCGGGTTGCCATCGGCGGAACAGCTCTGCGTGTACGTCCGGCCCTCTATGGTGATGTTATTCCTCTTGTCGGCGATGTTGACTTCCGGCGTGTCTGTTTTAAAGGCAAAAAAGATGAACCTTCAAACTCGTTAATCAAATCAGATTTACTTCAAACTGTGACACGATAGCGACATGCATGCGGTCTAGAATTTCTAAATTCTGTAAAATATATGCAGTGTAGTTTTCATCATTCACAAATAACTGCAAAAGAAAAAAATGTATACATTTGGCAGGGAGCATCCATTATCTGGTTCCTAACGTTTCTTTATTCAAATTTTGACCCCATCATCATGATCATGACCGCCGGTGTCTGTTTGTATCTCCACACAGATACAATCGAAATTTGAACCAGATATGAACGTAGACAAAATGTTGTTCTCTTTGAAGCCTCATATAGTGTAGGTTATTTTTGCAAAACGAAGTGCCTGGTCCCCCCACCCCTAAAAAATAAGTCAAGTCGAAAATCTAATTGTTGGACTTGTCACCACGGCCCTGTGGCCTGCAACGATATCCTATAGTAAACACGATCGGAACTAATTTCAGATAATTTGATCTTTATATTTTTTAAATTTCTCAAAAGTGTTAACTGCCCTATAGCTGAATGTTGCGATATTACGTATTAATCGTAAAAAAGTGTGTAACTTCAAAAGAAAAGCAAATGAGCTTACATTTGCGGATTAAATCGATATTAATTCACCAATTGATTAATTATCCAAAATTAGTTCTAATCTTGTTGGTATGTTTTGTTGAAAAGTGAACTTCTTTTTTGGCTAGATGCCGACAGGAGTTCATGGCCCCTGAGTATACTAATAATTATTCAGTACAAGCTTAAGTGTGATGGAGGATATGAAAAAACACAGTTTTAGTATAGATTCAGTAAGTGGTGTTTCAATGCGGACTTGAAACTTGTCTACTTGGCAATTGTTTGAGAAGGCCAGGATTACCACGATAGCCAGAATTAACACGACTATCGAAACATTTCAAATTTTTCACCATAACAATGACAATGATGTGAAGTTTCATTACTGACAGTAAGAAAGATTAAAGCTACAAGTTTGTGTCAAGAATGTAGAATATATTACATCGCGTAACATTAAGGTAGAACCCACCTCGGTGACGGATATTCCAACTCTCAAATGTCTACAAATCCTGATCTGTAACTTGTGGCTCAGTGTCAATGTAGAGCTCTTGTTGGAGAACGAAAAAACTTTCACCGAAAATATAATTTTCCCCATAGAGTTAACACAGGGCGGGCGACCATTTTGAATATCACATATCGCAAAATGTTGGGCATTTTGTTTCGCTAGTTCCAAACTTTGCACGGTAACCGACGGTTTTATTGTTGATTTGGTGTGAGAATGGTTGAAAGTTTCATTTAGGAAAGTTTTAGAAAAAGTTTGAGTCTTTCCCTTTCAAGGCGCATACCGTACTATCTTAAGGCAGGACATCTATTGACGGTTTGAGAGAACATCTACCAAGACCGACACAATGCTACCAGAATACGAAAAACCAAAAAAGTACTATAAAATATGGCAATGAATGGGGTGGAAAATCGTTTTCGTTTCCAGCAGTCTTTCTGGGGGCGGCAGTCAACAACCCTTCCTGTGCAACTTGAAGGCGGTGTTCAAGCGGAGTTGGAAATTTAATTTTACTGCTCAGCATTGGGTTTGTTTCGTTGGGTTCGGGAAAAGCATCGTATTGTGACAAAGAGATGACCCTGAGATTGACATTCGGAAAAGGCAGTGCAGTCACAATCCTCACCGTAGTGTTAGTACTATATATTTGGCAAGCGCAACTTGGAGGTTCTAAATCAAGGGCACATCGGGGATGTTTTGTTCTGACCGGAGGAAAGTAGAGAGATTTTCTGGTGGGAACAAGCTTGTTCCTGTTTGTTTGTTTTTTCCGAAATCGTTGTATGACTGCAGTTAGAAGCAGCTATCATTTCACCTTTGGAGTTTGAATTTGTACAAAAATACTTTCAATTGTATATTTACGTAGAAAGTATATACTGTCACTTTTTCTATAAAACTCAACTTTTTGGGTGCCCCTTTCTGTCACATTTCCCAAACATCAATCAAACGAGAAATACGAAACATGGACGAGTCCTTCGACTCTAAATATTTCGCATGATTGTTTCTAATCTACTCGGCTCTAAAATATAAACTGCGAGACGGCACAACACGGGTGGCTGTTATTCGGCCTTAAGGACTGGTTTCGCTTTTTGTTCACGGCCATTGCATTGGGGAAAGCAAAATCATGAAAGCGAAAATAAAGAATACGCCCATACATTTATGATTTCAGACTTCAAACACCAGACATTTCAGACTTCACCAGACGACATGTTATATCTATACATGTCATGCACATTACCCGCCTACGTTGAAAAACAGTTGCTGGCGATAGCGGTAGCCGGATGTCTGCTTTATTAAGAAATGATTGCAAACGGATTTAAAATCGAATATTTGCTTTCTCCGTTAAAATATTACTTGATTATGACAAATACATTTGTTTGCTGGAACTGCGTAAACTTCTCACAGTTCATTTCCTTGATATCGCTGGGACATGCAAGATGGATTAGGGTTGGTGTTAGGGCTAGGGTATCAAGAAAACGTTTTCAAATTTTGCTGACGATGCATAGGAAACGTATTGATTAATTTTTGATGCATGATGGGTATTGATATGAGAACGAGACGACTTACATTGAACAACAACGGCGATGTCTTCTTCGCAGGATAACTGCGACGATTGTTCGTCGGACAGCTTGGGGTGCACGATCCTGCAGTTAAATCTTGTACCGTTTGTCGGTTTTGTTCAGCGTCGTTGTCAGGTTGTGTGTCATTCCCCTTACCCTTGAACTTCAACACCGTCCTTCAACCAAGCCAGGTCAACGACTGAAGAGGACATACATACTAGTGTTATTTCTTCGTTTTCAACGACGGTGTAACCCGGATATATGCTGCATTCTGGTGCCCCGTCTGCATGGAATAAGAAAAATACCGCAATGATACAGTGTCGCTCACATTTGATCAGAATTGGTACATACCAGTATGGGTACCAAAGATGAACAATAAATGTTGTTTCTATCTGTTCAGTGCAGGAAAATTCTACGTTGATGTTATGACAATGATTTCTGCACAGTACAACCAGAAAAACAACAAGAAATATTTAAACCAGAAAAACAAGAATGACAAAAGTAAATAAGGTCTGAAACTTTAGGTACTGGAGGTCAACTTTAGCAACATGCATAGCAGAAACAGCTAGTCCCTCTTAGTTTGAGCAGGTCTGCTAATATGTAACAGTTCATAAACAATGACAGGATATGACTTAAGTCAGTTGAGTAGCCTGCTTCAGTCACCGGCGTGCCACCACTCCTACACATTTGCAGAATTTCCCTTTTCTTACCTCATTTGCACATTTTTGACACTGACGTGTTCATTTGAACAACGTCACATCTCAACCCCTGCATCTACCTGTACACCAAACACTGAGATTGTAGCTTTGGCGGTATGGGAGCTTTTGCGTGTGACGGACATACATCCGCACATACATACCCCACATACAGACATAAAGACGCCATCGACTAACAATATAAGCTCTTTTTGGTATTTATATACATACCAAATATGAGCTAAAAAAATGAGCAAAATCTTTTAGACAGATTGATACATAGGTAGATACATAGATAGATCATAGATAGATAGATAGATAGATAGATAGATAGATAGATAGATAGATAGATAGATAGATAGATAGATAGATAGATAGATAGATAGATAAACAGACAGATTATCACTGTAATTGTTTTACATTACATAACTGTACTACAAAAGAAATATCTCTGATGATATATAAGGACAAATTTAAAATCGTGATAATTTCATTATTTTGAACAAAGTCTGATCCCTTCCATGTAAGTACTTAAAGTATTAGGGCATATACAAGCTTTAAAAAATCGAGAACGATGATTGATATAAAGATCAAATAACATCTTTAAGTTGAAGTGTGAAGAAAATTTGACTCCTAGCAAAAACTACTGTGGTCTCCGAGCAACGACCCGAGCAACCACAATGTCGACTTATATTATCTATCTATCTCTGTCAACTGTCGTCGTGTTAGTGTTTGGCGCTGGCTAAACGATGTGACAACGCCATAATAATGATGTATTCTTGTACTCACCAATAACGATCAGATCGGCGCTGGCTCTGATGGACGAGTCACTGAAATCGCTGCATGTGTAGGTACCGGACAGATCGACTGCCGCCTCAATGACCCTGAGATGAAACTGGTTCAGGGAGTCATCGCCTGTTACTTCGTAGCTGTCTTCCAGGTCGTTGTTTACATCGCGATTCACAGCGATGCCCTCCGACCCTTTCTGCCAAACTACGAAACTTGGCAGGGTCACAAAGGAGCAGTTGAGTTGGGCTGAATCGTTGACAAACACCACTGTCTCCTCAGGGCGTTCCGTGAATGGATCTTGAGCATCTGTAGGTGATGGAAACAAGATGCAAATATCATTGCAAATAATTTTATTACACCTCACGTGTTATCCACGTACGGTGATTGGCTGTGCCTCACTCACGTGAAAGTGTTATTATACCTCACGTATTTCCCGGTACTGTGATTGGCTGAGCTGCCTCACTCACGTGATGTAGAACAAAAAGTGATAGAACATTGCCAAGGTGATATAGCGTGCGCTGATATAGCCCTGTCGCGTGCACTGATATAGCCCGCTACTACGTTCTGGAATACCGCGCGTCGTTTCTTCGCGTACCACATCATCGCGTACATTTGTTTGGTATTTTCTTTAAAGCAATGGCTTTTGAAAAGGTACAAGAAATAGCTCGACCTGAAGTACACGACGATGTTTAGTGCATTAAACGAGAACATCTTTAACAACACTGTTGTCGTTTTTAGACGTTAATTTAAGTTGACTTTCAACTCATGTAGCATTGCGATCGAGCAACGAATGGAACATTTCACTGTGGCGAGTCTCGATCGACACTTGCGACAGCATTTAGTTCTAAGCAAAGTTTCGAAAACACAAGTGTTTGTTCGGTGTAATAAAGTTAATAACACACGCCAGCACGGGTAAGATCACGATTTGTTGTCCGCCCAGGGGATGGTGCTTATGACGGTAATATTGATGATGCCCGAGCCGAAGGCGAGGGTATCATCAATATTACCGTCATGAGCACTTGCTGGCGTGTATTATTTTCTCAAGTGTTCACACACGTGAGCATATGTCGCAGCGATGTCTGTCTGTCTTTTTGTCTTTTTGTCTGTCGTCTGTCTGTCTGTCTGTCCGTCTGTCTGTCTGTCTGTCTGTCTGTCTGTCTGTCTGTCTGTCTGTCTGTGTGCTCAATATCTCAAAACCAGCTCATCAGATCAATATCAAATCTGGTACATAGATTCAGTTTGCAAATGGCAAGAACTGATTAGTTTTTGGTGGATGTGGCTTGCTCACTTTTTGCTCATTGCATAATTAATAATTTTAGAAAAAAACGGATTTATATTGAGAACGACTTTGATGAGATTTGCTACAAATGTTGATCACATCAAGATATATCAGCTGTGAAAGTTATTAAGGGGTGACGTGAAAGATAATTACTAATTTGCATATTTAATGAGGTTTCCTAATTAGGGGTATATATCTGGATTTACTCAATCAAAATTGACAAAACTTGGTATCCATATTGAAGATACTATGATTTAACATTATTGAAAGTCATTAAGCATTTTTACTTTATCGAAATCGTAATTTGCATATTTAATGACCTTTCGAAATAAGGATATATATTTGAATTTACATAACCAAAATCGATGAAACTTGCTATGTACATTAAAGATACTACGATAGAACATTATTAAATGTCATTAAGCATTTTTACTTTAGCCAATTCCTAATTTGCATATTTTATGAACTTTCCTAATTAAGGGTATTTCAGATTCAGATTCAGGTGCACTCATAGTGCACGTTTATTTGTATTTCAAGGCCACCGGCCCATATACAAAGGGGGTTAACATGGAAAATGGAAATACATATTTGCACAGCGGAGTGAAAGGCAAAGGCACGCAACAACAGCGCACGAAAAACAAAGAAACATATCTCTTGCATACATTACTTGCTGTCTCAAAATTGAGCGAATACACGTCACAGTAAAACCAGCATATGTCAGTCATTTCTTAAACTTTCTTCTCTTAGCTTAAATGCCTTATATACAAAGTTACAGAGACTGAGTATCTTTGTTGACCTATTTTCTCCCATAAGCGTCAAAAACTTATGGAAGTGAGGATCTCTAACGACATCTTCTGGTAAGTATTGTTTTCTCAAGTTGTCATACAAAGGGCATACTAGCAAAAAGTGGTATTCGTCCTCAACTTGACCTCCAGGACACAACTTACATATCCTTTCTGTGGGGTCAATGTTGTGATGTCTCCCTTCTTCTATCGCAAGTGGTAGAACACAACAACGAAAACAAGCAAATAATCTTAAAATTTCATGATTGTAGTTACTCAAAAGATACTTCTCAGGTTCTAGTAATGACTTAAATTGTACATAAGTACGCAACTTTGGTTTTGATGCACAATATATATCCTGGCCACTGCTATTTCAAAATATCGGAAACTCTTGTTTCAATGCATGAAAGAACGCTTCTTTGTTGCCTATCTCTTGATTTATCCAAACATTACCAAAACCATATGAGTAAAGAATGTGTTTAACAGAAGTAGCCCAAGTATGTCGCCCAAGGTTGTCAAGGTTACGTAACATTAAATATGATTGCCTTGGCAGTCTTTCCCTGGGCATTTCGGTCAGCTTGACCCAATAACGTATGAATCGCTTCATAGTGTGATAATATACAGGTAGGCGACCACATTCCCCTATTACGGCTTCATTTGTGGTATGACTTGGGACCCCTAACAGTTTTCTACACCAGGAACGTTGTACTTTTTCTAAAACATCATAAAACTGGAATCCCCAGATCTCAGAACCGTAACACAGGATTGGCAAAATCATGGCATCAAACAGTTTGAAGTGAGAGTGATATGAGAAAAAATCAAGTTTCCATCTTGCAACAGATAACAAACTCATAGCTTTACTAGCTTGATTGGCTAAAGTATGCACTGCTTTAGACCAAGAATTTCGAGAAGAGAGAAGTAAACCTAAATATTTATAGTAAGTAACGACATCGATTTGTGTGTTCCCAAAATGCCACTTTTCCCAACGAGCATTGTGCCCTCCTTTTCGGAATATTACAATCTTTGTCTTGTCCAGATTCACTTTCATACGCCACTTATTACAAAACTTTGAAAGTATGTCTATGAGATATTGTAAATTTCTAACAGAGTCTGAAAATATAACAATATCGTCCGCATATAATAATGAAAAAAGGTTGTACATGTCTTGAGTTAATTGTATACCCATTTTTCCTGATGATATGAGCAAGGAGTTAAGTTCTTATATGAAAATACTGAACAACAGAGGACTAAGGATGCAACCTTGTCTAACACCGGCTGGACAGTGAAAGTATTCTGTAGTTACATTACCAGCCCTGACACAGGATTTGATGTTACTGTACATTGAGTGAAGGATATTATACATATTGCCCTTGACACCAGAGAGTATTAATTTATACAGCAAAAGTGAATGGTTCACACGATCAAAAGCCTTGGAGAAATCTACAAATAAACAGTAAAATTTGCCACGTCTAATGCTCAGGTATTTTTGTATAATAGCGTGTAGAACAAAGATGTTATCTGTAGTACAATGGTTCTTTCTGAAGCCAGCCTGACAATCTGAAATGATATTTACGTTATCAGACCACTTAGTGAATCTGTCATTCAGGATCGCAGTAAATATTTTTCCTAATGCGTTGAGAAGAGAAAATACCCCTATAATTGTTCACATCTTTTCTGTCACTCCTTTTTAAAGAGGGGATAACAATAGCGATAGTCCATTCTGACGGGAAAATTCCAGACTCAAAAATACAATTAAAAAGCTCAACAAGTAAAGGTAGAATAATGTCTGAGGCATACTTGTAGAACTCATTTGGAAGGCCATCTGGACCTGGGGCTTTACCTGATTTTAATTTTTTCAGACATTTTAACACCTCATTTTCACTGATAGGACTATTTAAAATATTATTCGATTCATCATCATCATCACCACCCTCAGGCTGGTTGTTACCATTTGTAAAATGGTTAATAGCCTCTTCTACAGTTCTGAGAAAATCCAAATCCCCCGACTCAATATCATTACACTCTTCATAAAGTGACTTAAAGTAATTGTACCATGCATCAATGCTGATCCCATCGGAAGCGTTACCTTTACATTTCAATAAAGATTTTAAAATTGACCAAAACTCACCACAATTATTTTGAGAGGCTTCCTGAAACTGTTTACGTATCGACTCCTGGAATTTTTTCTTTGAGAGTTTACATGTTTGTTTGAAGTGTTTCGTTGCATTTTTGTAGTCATTTAAGGTTTCATAGAACTATTTATTCTAAACAACTTCAATTTGCCATGAGTAGCACGCTTTGCTCGTTGACAAGAAACACCAAACCAAGATGGCTGGTCAGATTTGCGATCATTCCGTCGACTGAACTGACAGCGACCATCCGCACCTGCTGTCTTTAGTGCCTCATTTAGAGTAGAAATAGCTTGAGAAATGTTTGAAATATGTGGCGGGCATTCTCTAACATGCACAATACAGATGGGGAGGTAAGATTTTCCTTGAAAGTTTCTCTACATTTTTCCGACATGCGGAAACGAACACAGTCGGGGATAGCATTATCAGTGCACACTTTGGACTGAGCGCTCACATCTTTTAAACAATGTAATAGATAGAGAATCGGAAAATGATCCGAATCGATTCTTGACAAAACCTCGAAATCATTTAAATAAAAAACACTGAGCAGAGGGTACGATATAATCCACAACATTACAGCCGTTTGAAGTGACACAGGTAAAATTGCCTGGATTGTCATTTGCTGTTCTACCATTTGCATGTCAAAATTCTTACAGATGTCTCGTAAGTGCTTGCCAGGTTCGTTTACAACTTTGTCTTTGGAATGTCTATGGATGTGGAATTGACACGGTGTGTACACAGAGTCATCAACTGGTAAATGGTCAATTGAGTCATCTGATATAAAATCATTTTCTGAACCAGTTCTTGCATTAAAATCACCACCAATCATAAAATAACTATCTGGATACGAACTGAACAGTCTAATCAAATAATTTTCAAGAGCTGTGACGTTCTCAGAAATACAATCTGGTCTCAGATAACAGCAACCAATAACCACTCCTTTATCAAACTGGAATCAACTCTGATCCAGATGAACAAAAACACAATTTTCTATTTCACTTTCGATTTTGTAGACCTTTTCTGTAACGGTTTTCTTTATGTACAAAGCTGTACCGCCACTTGGTCGCCCTTTAATGTAACGCTTTGTAGCGGGAGAAGAAAAAACTGTGTAATTTTTCAAAAAATCAACTTTGTCACTGCTTGTACAAAACGTTTCAACCATGCCTATAACATCATAGTTTAAACAAAATGAGATAAAGTCTGCATTGCTAAGTTTGGTTTTAAACCTCTTATGTTCCACATGATAGTTAACAAGTTCACGATTTTTGGACCTTGACCACATCCCTATCTAACGGATGGCTGACTGGGGAGATTTTTCCGGTACTTTCGTTGACCATATAGACAGTTTTCTTAACGGGTATTTATCAGAATTGACGAGACCAAAGTTGACGAAACTGGCTATGTACATTACAGATACTATGAAAGAACATTATTGAAAGTCAATAAGCATTTGAACTTTAGCCAATTCCTTATTTGGATATCTAATGGACTTTCATAATCAGGGATATTTATCTGTATTGACTTGACCAAAGTTGACGAAACTTGCTATGTACATTAATGATACTATGATACGACGTTATTGAAAGTCATTAAGCATTTTTACTTCATGCAGCTCCTAATTTGCATATTTAGTGAATTTTTGCAATTAGGGATATATATTTGAATTTACACGATAAAAATTGATGAAACTTGCTATGTACATTAAAGATACCATTATGTTGGCTAACATTATTGACGGCATTAAGCAGTTTATTACACCTCACTCATTCAGCGTGCACTGCCATTGGTTAAACATGACTCACGTGACATGTAAAAGAACGTGATGATGCCCTCTGCAAACGTGATAATGCCCTCTGCGAACTTGATGATGCCCTCTGCATTTGATATTACATGGATGACGTCATTTTACTTACTGCGCGTCCTTTCTGCGCATAACAAATTGTCGTTCGCTTGTAAGCAGTCAGCAACGTGACTATGGCTGCGAAACGTCATGCAGAGCTGTCACCGGCACAGTTAGACGATATTTTGATGCAAGTAAACAGCAAACGAACGAAAATGGCAACAAGGAATGCAATTTCTGTGTTCAGCGACTATGCAAGCAACAAATGTGGATATGCCACCGAGGAGATAGGCAAACTTTCAGTGGCAACCTAGACTCTGCACAGACAACATTTTACGCAGAGGTCCGGACTCAGAAAGGCGAACTGTACTCGAAGAAGTCTTTGTGTTTTTGTGTCTTTGCATGTTTGCTTGTTCGGTGTAATAAAATTAATAACACACGCCAGCATGGGCAAGATCTGGTGCTCATGACGGTAATATTGATGATACCCTCGCCTTCGGCTCGGGCATCATCAATATTACCGTCATGAGCACCATCCCTTGGGCGGGCAACAAATCGTGATCTTGCCCTTTCTGGCGTGTGTTATTATTTAATTGTTTCAGCCAATTCCTAATTTGTGTATTTAATGAGCTTTCCTAATTAGGAATATATACTTGGATTTATTTGATCAAAGTTGGCATAACATGCTATGTACATTGATGATTATACCACTTTATACAATATTGGAAGTCATTTTGCACTTACGTTTTCATGTCAGCTAATTTATAGTTTGCATATCTAATGAGCTTTCAAAGTTTGGAATATATAGTTTGAAGGACTTGATAAGAGGCAATTACACTTGCTGTATAAAGAGGTGATACAATGACAGCAGTCAAATAAATTAATCATTTCTATTTCAGCTAATTGCGTATTTGAATACTTAATGACCTATAGAGTTAATCTGTGGTGAATATTGTTCATTATGTTGATCATAATACTTTCAATGAAGTTGCAAACATGTGGCAAAGGTTCAAATTTACACATAACTGCAATATATAATGCAACACGTGAGCATTTACAGTTCATATCTGGTTATTTAAATAGAACATGGCTTAGGTGATATAGCCCCTGTCGCGTGCACTGATATAGCCCGCTACCACGTTCTGGAATACCGCGTGTCCTTTCTGCGCGTACACATCATCATGTACATTTACTTGGAATTTTCTGTAAAGCAATGGCTTTTGAAAAGGTACAATAAATCAGCTGCGTTCTACCTTACCTCGGCGACGGATATTCGGGCTCCTCAAATTTCTACAATTCTTTTCTGATCTATCATTTGTGGCTCATTTTTTTAGAGCTCTTGGGGAACGAAAAACTTTTACCGTCTTCGTTTTTCGGAAACCAAAAATATAATTTTCCCCGAAGAATTAATACAGGGTTGGCTACCAATTTAAATTTCAAATATCGCAAAATGTTGGCAATATTGTTTCGCTTGTTCCAAACTTTGCACGGTGACCGCCGATTTTATTGTAGATTTGGTAAGACAATGGTTGAAAGTTTTTTTTAGGAAAGTTTGGGCAAAAGTTTAAGTCTTTCACTTTGAAGGCGCATACTACCTTAAGGAACGACATCTCTTGATACGATTTGAAGGAACCGCCACCAAGATACAACCAGAATACGAAAACAATACTGTAAAAAATATGGCAATGAATGAGGTCGAAAATCGTTTTCGTTTCAAGAAGTCTTTCATTGAGGGTGGGGTGGTGGCAGTCCAACAACCTTACCTGTGCAACTTAAGGCAGAATTCAAGCGGGGTTGTAAATTTAATTTTACAACTCAGCACTGGGTTTGTTTCGTTGGGTTCGGGAAAAGCATACGTATTGTGACAAAGAGATGACCGTGAAATTGACGTTCGGAAAGGGCAGTCAAGATCTTCGCCGTAGTGTTAGTACTATTACTTTGGCAAGCAAAACGTGGAGGTTCTAAATTAAGGACACATCGGGGATGTTTTCTTTTGATCGGAGGAAAGCAGAGAGATTTTCTGGAGGGAACAAGCAAGGTAAAGAGGAACACTGCAGCTAGAAGCAGCCATCATTTCATCTCTGGAGTTTGTATTTGTACAAAATACGTTCAATTGCATATTTACATAGAAAGTAAATACTGTCATATGTTCTATAAAACTCAGATGTTTGGCTGCCCCTTTCCATCACATTTTGTAAACATCAATCAAACGGAAAATACGAAACCTGGACGAGTCCTTCGACTATAAATATTTCGCATGAATCATAATCGTTTTTAATCTACTCGGCGCTAAAATTAGAAACTGCGAGACGGCACAGCACGGGTGGCTGTTATTTGGCCTCAAGGTTTGGTTTTGCTTTTCCTTGTTAACGGCCATTCCATAGGGGAAAGCAAAATCACGAAAGTTAAAATAAAGAATACGCCCATATGATTTAAAACTTCAAACACCAGACGACGTGCTTATATCTATACATAAACATTACGTTAAAAAACAGTTGCTCTCGATAGTGGTAGCCGGATGCCTGATTTATTAAGATACGATGGCAAGCGGATTTAAAATCGAATATTTGGTTTCTCCGCAAAAACTATCAACTCATTATGACAAATAAATTTGTTTACTGGCACCGCGTACACTTTTCGCAGTTCATTTCCTTGATATCGCCGGCACATGCCAAATAGAGAATGATTGGTGTTAGGGCTAGGATATGGCCGTTTTCAAAACTTTGCTGACGAAGCATAAGAAACGTATTGATCAATTTTTGATGCATGGTGGGTATGGCTATGAGAATGAGTCGACTTACACCTCCGTCTGTATGAAGTAAGAAAAGAATGAGCAAAAGACGGATGGATGGATGGATGGATGGATGGATGGATGGATCGCCTGGTAGTTCATAGATCCCGTCCAGGCCGTTGTTTACATCGCGATCCACAGCGATGCCCTCCGACCCTTGCTCCCAATTTACGAGAGCTGGCAGAGTCACAAAGGAGCAGTTGAGTTGGGCTGAATTGTTAACAAACACAACTGTCTCAACTGGGCGTTCCGTAAATGGGTCTAGTATCTTGAGCATCTGTAGGTGATGGAAACAAGATGCAATATCAAGAACTATATAAGAATCAGCTGAGGATTGTGGCTTTACAAAAATCAAGTCTTTTATTTTTATTTTATTGTATTATCGAATCCAAGAATACCGTCGAAATGTACGAAAATTCCCCATGCGAAAGACAATGGGGCTCCAAAACTAGTATTACACTTGTTGTATTCATTGAAAAGAGACGTGCTACACTGTATGCGAGCTTAGTGTTATGGAATACGCGACTTCTGTTATGCGCGCTGTAAAGAAAATTGCAAAGAGTGCTTCATTTTATTTTCTGATTGATCATGATCTTTGTACAAAGCACAGTTTATGTTTTAGCTTTAAAGTTACGATGTTTACGATATTATGAGTTGTGAATATTATTACTATTTATTTTCACGGGCATGTAAGCAAACCATTTCTGTGTATTTGTTGCCAGTCACATATGTTCAGCTCGACCAATTAAAATTCGACGGACAGTCAGGGCATGTTAATAATGGATAAACGGCCAAATACACAATTCAAATAAATATAAAACATAAATAAAAAAGAATAAACACAAAGTCCAGCCTTTTAATATTATTAAGTTTAAAGAAAAAACAACAACTAAACAAACAAGATTGAAAAGAAGATATTGTTAATTATTTGTGAATTAATCAACTCATTATCATACGTCAAGTGATGACGGAGACGCCGCTACTTCAAATATATAAAAAAATCACACAATTAAGGTTTGTTCGGATCCGGCAGAAAGATCTTTTGATTTTGAGCAGACATCAAACGTACACTATATTTTGGCAGAAAAGTGGGCAATGTAAACATTTTTCCGTTGCAATAGAGTTGAAGAAAACGAACTTAACCTTCACCTTGTGATATCTGACGTAGGATTCCATAAGAATTTCGAATACAATGCAGAACAAATCGTACATGAGTTGATTGTCGATGTTGTGTGACAATCCAGCCCAACGAGGTCAGAGGTGGAGTGATGTCATAATAAACAACCAGGAAACGCTTTGCTCCACTCGTGCAACACGTGTTTATATCGATTGCGATCATTCATAAAATTTACGATTTTTGAATAGCCAACGAATATTTGCATGACGACTTTATTGCCATTTCAGTACTTATTGACACGCCGGTATATTAAAAGACAGTGATTCCTATTTATGTGATGACCGTGATTAAAAGAGGCACTGCTTCGTGAAAATCAGGTGCAATTTTGCGGCGAAAATTACCGTACTAATGGATCAGCATACGCTGAGTGTGAAATAAGCGTAATGGGCTATCTGATACATAAAAGATGCAGTCTGGTATGAACCAGGAAGGGTGTGTGATATTAAACATTACGTAACCTCATAACGCTCAAGTGTTTGACGTCATTTGATTTATGCATGGACTTTGGATTGGAAATCGTGATCGCACAGTTTTCTTATCAACTAAGACAGCGATAGAATTACAGTTGCAAGCGTTATCCATGAAAAAACCAAGGTTTTCCAACAGCTCGCAGGTGAAATAGATTCCACTATAGCTTTCAGTCATATTACAGACGGGCGAAATCGGTAAATAATTGTCTTGATAACGTAAAATATGACTGTAGATGTTAGCTGGTGTTTGGTTTTGACGTCTGCGTGATCAGGGCTGCCTTGAATACAAGCCGTTGCTTCTTACCTTTCCCTGTCGATTTCTGTTTTGCACACATTTTGTGCACAGATCACATGGAATGTTTTATCTTACAGAAACCACAGGGTACCTGTGGGTACACACTTGGGATAGGTTCGGTTAGAGAGAGACAGAATAGGCCGGAGACAGCTTTGTATTGTGTCTTAGTATGACCAAGTTCAAATCTTGACCTTTATTACTATCACAGGTCCATATATACAGTGTAGTATGAATAATCATTAGAATCAATGAATGACACGACTAACTAATGACACGCAATGCATAATCTACATAATTAGTAAAGGAAAGGGTGGGCGGAGCTACACCATACACGTGATTCCCAACATCCTCCCGCCAGCAAGATAAAGAGTTTCAAAATCTTACACAACTGAATTCACAAATGCAAAAAACAACACGAAATAAATCTCAAGAGTAAAGTGTCTATGATAAGCGTAAGATTGGAAAGAATAATCTGAAAGATCAATGGCGGTTGGTGTCTAATCATGCTTGATAAGAAAATACGCCTGGTACGGATTAAATCACAATCTGCTTCTGTTTGTGGCGCGTGATACAAACTTCAAAGAAAACTCTAATGCAAATCCTTATATAAACTATACTTAATTAAATCCTTCTTACAGTCCTGGTTCGTTATAAGAAAGAAACTACAAATAAGATGACGGAAATCCTTAGCGTAAACGTTACATTAATCTCTAATTCAAAAAATAACTGTAAGTTACAATCTAACGGATGTTCATAACGAACGTCAAATGAAATCACAACTGAAATTAGTTCAAAGTTACAAATCTCACAAACTAAAGTAAAACTCTAAAACTATAAAGCAGTCACTGAAGATAGTAAATGCGTGTCTGAAACAAAAACTAATACAGAATTGATGACATTTCCTTTAGTCGTTGACGGGCTTTCATAGCCGCTTCACGAACTGGTCGTGAACTAATCACGCTACTATTTGTAGTATGTGCACCTTCGTCAGCGTCGGCGCACGTTTCATTATTTTCAACTTCTGAATTAACTTCTAATGGATACAATTTAGTGATAGGTCTACTAGTTTTGCCGGTACGCGTTCTGATGCAAGCGGAACGCACCAAACCATCATTTCCTGTGTTAAGTTTTTCAACAATGGCAAGAGACCACCTTATCCGTGGGACAGATTTGTCTTCCACTAGAACAACATCACCCACCCTTATCTGATTCTGAATGGCTCCCTTCCTGAAATTCGATCTCTTTCACGCAATGTGTTGAGGTAATCTTGAGACCATCTTTTCCAGAAATGAGTGTGAATTTTGCCTAAATACTCTGATCTCCTCTGGAGACGTTCTTGGCTACCAAATGTTGGGTCATTTAGCTCCTCTTCATCGATTGAGTAATATGGCAAAGTTGTGATAAGACGACCATGCAACAAGTGTGAAGGGGTCAAGGGTGAAAGATCGTTGGAATCGGTGGAAAGATAAGTCAGTGGACGATCGTTCAACGTAGCTTCAATTTCAGCAAGAACTGTTTGTAACTCATCGACTGATACGAACGATCGACCGAGAACTTTTTTGAGGGCAGTTTTAGTCAAGCCGATAAGTCGTTCCCAAAAGCCACCAAACCACGGTGCACGTTTTGGAATGAAAGTCCATTCCACGCGACAGTTTGCAAAATAGTTCCGTACTGGTACTGATTTCATCATGTTTTCTATTTCCGCCGCGGCTGATAAATATGTGGATCCGTTATCCGACATAATTTTGCGCGGCAGGGAGCGTCTGGCGGCGAACCTCCTGAAGGCTCGTAAAAATGTCTCGCTACTGAGGTTTGCGACTAATTCTAAGTGTATGGCTCGAGTAACGGCACACGTGAATAAACAAATGTACGCTTTTTGCTCAGACTTTCCTACTGAGACATACACTGCACCAGTAAAATCCACGCCAGTAACAGTAAAGGGTGGAGCATCGCTCAATCTACAACTCTGTAGGGGTGCGGGGATTGGTTTTCTGTAGGATTTTGCCGCACACTATTCGACAGACAACGCATCTTCTCAATATTGATTTTACAAACGGTCGAATTTGTGGAATCCAAAATCTCTGCCGAATGTGTGTGATTGTTGTCTGTGATCCGGAGTGTTTTATTTGCCAATGAGCGGCGATCACTATCAATTTTGTGAAGTGATTTTCTCGGGGAAGGAGAAGCGGAAATTTAGTTTCCCAACTTAAAGCCCCCACTCAATTATCAGATTTATCTAACATAAATATTATTTACTTGATCAAATATACAATGGAAAAACAAAAGAATGACAAACTGTTAAGGGCTGTTGACACAGTTGCTAATGCGAGAACCTGGGATTGAGAAGGGCGCCTTTAACGGCGCGTTGTGAAGCCTACCACCAACACGAACGAAGCCTTCTTTGTCAATAAACAAGCGAAGTTGGTGGGCTAATGGGCCAGCTGATTTCTGTTTATCGTTAAGCGCCTTAATTTCTGTGGAATAAGCGCGCTTTTGAGTATCACGGATCCATAAACTTTCAGCGGCGTTGATTTCTTGTGCGGTCAAGGGATCAAGTTTACGGTCCTTTTCCTCGCTCTTCAGATTGTTCACAAATCGTAGAACATAAGCGCTTACGCGTAATAGTCTAGTCAAGGAGCTATAGTCAGTAGAATCTATGATTTCGGAGATACCGACATGAGTAGCAACAGGTTGTTCACGCGTACTTTTGCAAGCTTCTGCTGCGTTAATTTCATCAGTGACGTGTAACACTTGACTATCAAAGACTTCGCAAACTGGCCAATCTCCCAATTTTAGCCATTGTGGTCCACGCCACCATAGCGTGCTTTCAGCTAGTTGTGACGTCAGAATGCCGCGAGACAATAGATCGGCTGGATTATCAGTTGTAGGACAGTATTTGTACTCACCAATGAGTTCATTGGCCTTGATTTCAGTAATTCGATTGCTAACGAAACATGGCAACTTCTTATTGTTTTGCAACCAGTATAGGACGGCCTGACTATCAGACCACAAATAACACTTGTCAATACTAATTTGTTCGTTGAGACTGGGAGTGAACAAATTTCAGAAGTCGAGATCCTAACAAAACTCCCATGAGTTCTGCGCGTGGTATTGTCAAAGGTTTGACTGGAGTTACTCTACTTTGGAAAGTACAAGGGCAGTTTCGCGCGTCTGCGGATTGCGTAAATAAACTGCTGCGCCGTAGGCCTTCTTGCTAGCGTCAGAAAAAGCATGTAATTCGAATTTGCTTTCTTTTGTATCTGAGTTGAATGGGTAACGTGGGATTTGTATTTCGGAAACTGTTTGTAATTCGTGGCATATCTTAACCCATTCGTTTCGGAGGTCGCTCTGTAGCGGTTCGTCCCACTGAAGTTGCGCTTTCCACAATTTCTGGACGAAAATCTTAGCGTTGATATGTACGGGAGTAATGAAACCGAGAGGATCGTACAAACTTGCAGTTGCTCTAACAATTTCTCGTTTCGTAACAAGTGGTTCGCTTTCTGTTGCTTTGTCTAATTCTTTATCTGGGTAGCGAAGTGAATCTGAATCTGTATCCCAGCGTAAACCAAGTACATTTGCTATGCTATCTGAACACGGAATATTCGCCTTTGCAACAATTTCTTTCAACTCTGCGCAGTTAGTAGCCCACTCGCGAAGATTAAAGCCGCTTGATTTCATGAGATTAATTGCCTCGGTATGATAATCTATGAGTTTCTGTTCAGAGTCGCGTCCACTCAAAACATTATCAACATAGATATTTTTGCTTAGATCTACGGCAGTTTCAGATCCGTCATTTTCTAAGTGAAACTTGACGGTTGCGTTCAAAATGAACGGCGAACATGCGGCACCAAACAACACGACTTTAAAGCGGTAAATACGAAATGGACTGTTTGGATCGTCAGGGTCCGATAACCACATGAATTTTGTGAAATCACGATCGGACTCCTCTAGGCCTACTTGTAAGAATGCCTTCTCGATATCTGCGGAAACGCCAAATTTGTGCATGCGGAAACGGAGCATAATCGAAGCAAGATCATTTAATAGTGATGGCCCTGCATCTAAGCAGTCGTTTAAACTGGGGTTGTTTCCGACCTTGCAGCTACAGTCGTAAACTATTCTGATAGGCGTTGTATCGGAATTTTTCTTTACGGGATGATGAGGTAAATAATGGCCTGAACTTACATCATCATTTGTAACAATCTCTATGAAACCGCGTTCCAACTGATTTGTGATTAGTTTGTCGTACACTTGTCTAATCTCCGGTGTTAATCTTTGTACCATCGCGCGGGTTCGTTTTTCGCAAACATTTCTATTTGTCGGCAATGCGGGGTGGTCTTGGCGCCAGGGAAGTTTAGCAACGTATCGGTTGTTTTCAGAGCGAAGTTTGTTTTTGGTGTAACTGTCATAAGAAACTTCCTGTTGACTAGCATGGTCGTCAGTAATGCCAATACTCTCAACATTCCAGAAGTTTTGAAGCAAGCTATTTTCCCCAGAAGTATGTGTGGCAACATGCATTACAGTAGAGGTGGGGAGGGAACTGGAATTTGGATGTGACAAGGCCCAGACAACAAATAACCCTATTTAGAAGACACAGCAGTGGGTCCCTGTCCACGGATAAAGTGATCTCCAACAAATGAATAATAGAAATCTGCTCCTACCAAAATTGAAACTTCGAAATCATACGCATCAGATACAGGGTGTGCTAAATCCAACTCTCGCAAATATGATAATCTGACAATACTAGCACTAGATTTCAAATGGTTTCTAAGTGGTGTAGTTATCTGAGGTACTAATTAAAGCACGTATATTAACATTACAACCATTAGGTATAATTACCGTAATTTCTGCAATCTTCATTGATCGTAAACCAGTGGATTTCGCTCCAAGTGTGGAGACGTTTATGAGCTCAGAGTCACAGTTATTAAAGTCTATACCGATTGCTCTGGCGGTACGTTCAGTGATGAAACTTCTCTGCGATCCGTCGTCAAAGAGCAGCGTTGCCGATTCAGACATCGTTGATCCTCTAGCCTTGATGTCTGCGATGGCGGTCTTCAGTAGTACCGATGAATTTCTGCTGACATCGGACGATACCAATGTGCGAACGTCATCCCTCGTTGCGGCTGGGTGTTTTGGTGTCTCTCCGGTGCATATTGCTGTGTGGTGTTTGCGCTTGCAGACCTGACACTTGAATTTCGATTTGCAGTCTGAAACACGATGAGTACCACTAAGGCAGTTGAAGCACAGTTTGTCTCGTTTGACGATTTCTAGTCGTTTTGTCTTGTCGGTGACAACCGTGCAATCTGTAGGTTTATGCCCTGTCTTCTTACAAAACGCACAGTGCTGTGGTTTCGATGCCTTCTGACGAGTTGTTGTCAGAAAGGCGGCGGTAGCAGGTGGTTGATCGGTAAGATCGAGTTCAAAGTCAATAGTAGTCTCACCTGCTCTGTCGGCTTCTATTTCTCGTTGAATTGATTCTCTTAGACTGTTAATGTCCAAGCTTCATCTCCCTTGTCTCTGGAGATCTGTTTTCGGACGTTCGCAGGCAATTTCTCTAGGATTATCGGAATCAGCAGATCTCCGAAAGTGTCATCTGATTTGCCGAGTGCGTTCAGTCCGCGAATGTAACCTTCCATATTGTCGTGAAATGTTACTAAACTGTTCAGAGTTCCGGTTGGCTTCTCGAGTTGCCATAACGCCTTCATGTAAGCGTTGATTATAGTCTTGAGGTTTACCATACCTTTTCGTGAGTACTTCGACTGCTTGCAGGAAGTGGTCGTTGGTCAGTGGTAACCTTTGGATGGCTCGTTCTGCTTCGTCACGGAGAGGTAGGGGATAGGTTCGGTTAGAGAGAGACAGAATAGGCCGGAGACAGCTTTGTATTGTGTCTTAGTATGACCAAGTTCAAATCTTGACCTTTATTACTATCACAGGTCCATATATACAGTGTAGTATGAATAATCATTAGAATCAATGATGACACGACTAACTAATGACACGCCCAATGCATAATCTACATAATTAGTAAAGGAAAGGGTGGGCGGAGCTACACCATACATGTGATTCCCAACAGTACCGTAAAAGAGATAGTGTATTCACTTGCCTTTAAATTGACTGTAGGTGTTAGCTGAAGTTTTAAGTTTTAACCTTTGTGTGATCAGGGCTGCCGTGAATATTTCTATCGGTACACAGTGAACCAGTTAGTCGAACTGAAAGATTCACCGATAAGGGGCACAGTGTGCACCTGTCTTGGGAATACCAGTGATATGCCTGGCAACGAAAACGCCTGCAGCTTTTCACTGGAGTCAAGAAAACACGTTTAGTCTACAGGAGAGTCAGAGGGGAGGAACGAGACAAGAAAAGTAAGGCACTGGCAGACTGAGAGACCGTTCTAAGCTTGAGAGATTCAATCAGGTGTATTTACGTAGGGGCACAACTCGCTGCATGATACGTTTAGTTTCTTATTATTCCTGATATTTAGTATACGGAGTTTATTAGTCGATTGGCGAACTACATCGATTTTGAGCATTTTAGCTTTTGTAACCAAATTTCTATAGAATGCCGTGCAATGCAACGTGTGGAAAGCCGTTGGGCGGGGGACTCTTGGCAAACACTCTTTCCCAATTGAAAATGCATTGGTAAAAAACTTTTTCCGTCGAAGTATACGACAAAATTCCACCCGGCTACGACATAACTTGTAGCTGTGCCGCCAACTTCAAATGCGACAACAACCCAAACCATGTTTCTATGCGACCACAAAATATCAGTCAGCGTCAACATTGCTAACGCCATGCAATATGACCTTGGATGAAAACCGGTCGCAGCGGTAACAATCTATGAGGCACTTAGTGAGATGTTTAACTATAACGTTGGCGGCTTATGCTTAACTGCGACAATAATTGTTAAATTTTGTTGGAGAGGCAACGCCTTCGATCTATGCGGTTAAACAGTCGTTTTGCATTACTCCATGCGGCATGAACAACTGTCCTGCCAGTAGAGAGGGGAGGGGACCGTGCCTCCAGACCCTGGTAAATTTTATAGAAGAAGTCATTCTATCTTTTGGACTCCATATGGCTGCGATCGATTTATTGCATTCAGTCAAATGACGACAAGTTCACCAAACGACATTTTTATGCCAAAAGGGTATGATCTTCTTATACACTTCATTGGCGAATCCTGTCGCTGCTTGACGCAACAATTTACAGTTATTACACATTGTTACTAAACGATTGAAAACTTATTGAACCCTCGACTGTAGGACGTAGCCGACTTACCTCCAGGTCGTACCGTGAAGGCAACGCTCAGAAGTAGCAAACACAGAATACGGTTCTCCATCTTCGGCCGCTGAAATATGTTCTCCCACGGTATAGAGAGGATGTTGCTCTGTACCGCTACTGCCGGGGCTGTTGACCGATGCGTGTCGTCTCAACGTCGACGCACTGACACTCTCAAGGTTGTTGAGGGATCAAATGAGGGGTCTGGCGAATTCACGTGGTAGCTCCGTCCTGCTGCGTGTGCAAGAAAACGTGACATCCCACTCACTGGTTGACGGGTCAACGACCAACTCGTCTTTGGCCAGTTTATTAATCAAATATTAGCTTTAATATCTTCTTGAGATACTTCCGGGTAAGATTGCAAGAGCAATCGACATAATTTTGTTAGTAAAGACGCTTAGATTTTAAGACAAACTCTTCAGCCGTGTTCAGGAGCAAAAACTGTGTACATTTCGAACGGTTGACAAAATTATGGACCTGCAGTTGTGTAATGAACTTTGGTGGCTAGATAAGCGATCTGGTTTGCTTTCTTTATCCGTGTTTATTGTTCCTCTATAAAATTCATTGAACATATATTGGTCAACATTTTATGGGATGATCATAAGCGTGATTATATCGCTGTATGCGATGCGTTTCAGTGCAAAAGGTCAGTTTGCTAAAATACTGGAGTTCCTTTTCTTTCACTAGACCAGCCAACATTCAAACACAGATGTGTACCTTTTATAGCTAGTATTAAAGTGGCAAGAATTTGGTCGTGTATCACTGGTCACAGCCTATAAAGTGACCCTCACCGGTTAAAAATACTCAGCATCTTTTACAATTATGTTAACCCTACCTCCCCCTGTGCGCGATCTTAGCCTCACTCACAATACCGTATTTTAAGATCCATGACCTACTGCTAAGATTTCAGTAGAACGTCAGGTTCAACTCTGACTGTCGACTTCAAGCCATGCTACGAACGTACATGGCATGGACTTTCAATGATTAATGACCTCTCTAATAGCCAGCCGTCACAAGTGAATTTCAACGGACCCTAATTCTGATAAGGTGTTGATTTAAGGCCGGCCAAATAGGCAATTTTTAGGAATTGTATGATCCAAAAGTGAGTAAGATTATACCCTAAGACTCCAAACCAGCTCGATCAAATGCAATCCGAAGGGCAAACATCGCCAGTCTTTTAAATATGATTGCCCTCTGGCTCCGAATTGGAAAAAAGTCAGAAACCCCCCCCCCTATCAAATCCCCTCACTCACTAGCGACTCTGTTCGCTTCTCCTCTCCCCGACCATTAAACAACGAATTAGACACTGGTAAAAAGCCAAGCCGATAACGTCGTCTCTGTGTGCTGACGAAAGTTTCAATATTGCGGGCAGTTTGCGTGCTAACAAAGTGTACGACTCAGTGCCTTCCCGCTGAAGAGAGAAACATTAAGGTATCTGCGTCGAAAAGGAATGCTCGCAATTCTGTCCCCGGGTTACTACCGTGGACGAAAACGACAATTCTCCGTTCTGTTTTAAATTTCTCTGTTTCAAAATTCTCCGTACTGTTTGGTCTCCGCTCCCGCTCTCTTCATTCCTGTGGCCCGAAACTACTGTAATGTAGGAAACACAACTCCACACATCGTTTACATCTGAGTTGTTTACCTTTTGTGTGTGATATTATATATATATATATATATATATATATATATATATATATATATATATATATATATATATATATATATATATATATATATATATATATATATATATATATATATATATATATATATATATATATTTTATATATATATATATATATATATACATTATATATATATATATATATATATATATATATATATATATATATATATATATATATATATATATATATATATATATAATATATATATATATTGTACGTGTATATCATGTTTGGCTGTTTTATTTAAAGTATTGATTATGGGCCATATCAGACCAGGTCATCCCTACGACAAGTACAAACATACCTAGCTTAGTGTAATCGTGCATGAATGAATGAATGAATGAATGAATGAATGAATGAATGAGTGAATGATCTATTGATTGATATGCAAACTCGTTGTCAATAGGTTTAACTAACAATGTGTGATTCATATTGCGCATATTGACACTTTGCTTACCTGATAAAACTACACTAAGCGTGATTTCATGTTCATCAACTCCAAGATAATTTTCTGCGGTGTACGCGTACTTCTCTTCTTCGTCATCACTGGCACTGGCGATAAAATAAGTTCCGCAATCTTCTCCTACAACTGCGGTTTCGATATCTTTCGTCCAAGTTATCTCGGCATCTGGGTAGGCATCGACTCTGCAGATGAGACTCGCAGGAGACCATTAAGTAACGTCAATTGTATATTCTGATTAGTTAAAATGTTTGGTTTTAAAAATGTTTGGTCTGTCTTTCAAACAACAAAAAATACAAAACGCATACAGTTGGCTGTTGTATTGTTATAATATCGATATAATATACTTAAATCCACCTGTCCATTCAATCTTTTTGATGTAATGTAATTCTCCCGATTACACAACCCGCTACTGAATCAAGTGTTTTCATGGTATGGCGATGTTCTCCTAAGATCTGTATTACTTTTCTGTACTGCATAACGAACATGTCTTTTTCAGGCGGGGCACTGATATCAAAATGCTTTCTAGCCCTTTAAGATAAGCATCATTTTTTGCAAACATCGACCATGTTTGAAGACGTCTACAGTATTCACAATCGGTGCAACTTGCATTGATCTCCGATATTTAACGCAATGCCGGCCTGATGCGCTATTCCGTCTGTCGTTATTAGGAATGTGTATGTCACATGAACTCATCTCCTGATTTTCTGCGTACTTTATTTGCTTTTACTATGTTTTTCTCTTATATACTAATTTGTAGGGCACTCACAGTGAACAAAGATTGATGTGTTTTTCACTAATTCCAATTCCCCTGCTTGTGTCTTCGAATCTTGTTTTGGTTTCACAGTAGTAGCTGCCGCTGTGCCAGCGTTGCATGACCCCGAGGTCAAATGTGTGGTTCGTGACACCGTCCTCACCTGGTTTTCAATGCTGTCGACCCGCACCCGGTTCACTGTTTCGTTGACATGGAACAGTGTAATTATAGTAGGGTTAGGTACCCCGTCAGTCACAGAGGCTAGGTTTGTGCCTTCCACAAAAGAAGCTGATGACCCGAGAACGTCAACATTTAGCAAATATATCGAAAAAAAGAGAGACGGAGTGCATACTGACAAGAGGATCAGTGTAGAGATAAACTCAAACACTTTACTAATCTGCTGTGTTTTAACTTGTCTCAAATATCTGATACCATACTAAGTGCATAACCGATTAACGTAGTCCATCATTTTTTAAACTGCACTCTATCAAACGTTATGTAGATGTTGACAGTCTTGTATCCAATATTATATTATAGCTTTGTCAATACCAGTGAATTTTGTGACGTCATACCCCTGATTTTTACTGATAATGTATCCGATTATCAGTTTATGAAGGCCATCAGAAGACTTATAACCAACAGTGAACTGAAAGAAGATATTAACAAATGAACCAAGAAAAGATAACTGATGAGCTGATTCATGTCATGTTCCATCATTGATATTTATTTTACTTCCACAATCGATATTTATTTTATTGGTATTTCTTCCTGCGTTGCCACGCTTTCAATTATTCTTACTAATTTTCTGTTTTGACAGAGAATGAATACCAGTAATAATCTGAAATATCCAAAGCGCTGTTCAAGTTTGAATAAAACGATTTTGTTAATGAACTTGATCTCCAAAGGCTCATTTCAAAGAACTACTGCGGCAGCCATCACTGCCGTATAATAACGGAGGCATCATGGGCCAGTGGCTAGAGCAGTGGACTCACGATCAAAGGATGGTGAGTTCGAGCCCCGGCATGGCTGTGGTGTTGTGTCCTTGGGCAAGGCACTTTATTCCTCATTGCTTCTCCCACCCAAGAGTGATTGGTACCTGGTAGGACAGAGGTTGCTATGTGTGCGTTTAGCTCTGCTGCGCTTATTGGCTGCACATGTGAGCTGTTGTCTGCTCCCCAGGGAGTTGAGTGGTATCATATTAGGTCCAGTGACCAGGGGTAATAATAATTGTAAAGCGCCTGATCACATCTACTTGTGGATATGTCCGCTATATAAGAACCAAATATTAAATATATTAATAAAGTCAAACGACTACAAACACCATAATCTTATAAACACAGAAATGACCACACCGTTGGCTGACAGATAATACTATACCAATATTGATTATCAAACATGCTCATGATTGCCAAATTATTAATAAATAGATTTTTTTAAATATTAATGATATTCAAATATAAGGTTTAGCAGTAATTTAATCAACCGTAATATATGTTATCTGTAACTTAATACACATCTGAATATGCGGCTTAAGTTATAAAAAGTTAATCCGATGTTCATGTTCAACATGAGAGGGAGAGAGAGAGAGAGAGAGAGAGAGAGAGAGAGAGAGAGAGAGAGAGAGAGAGAGAGAGAGAGAGAGAGAGAGAGAGCCTCAATGACTTTATGGAGTGTTTGGCACTGCCTTAAAAATAGATATGGTGCTTATATTTGTTTTGTTTTTTTGAATAAAAAACATTAATTCAATCGTCGGTCTGATATTTTGTAGATATACGATTCCTTCTTTACTTTTGCTATGTTATGTTCAAGTATTTGTATTCATCTTGCTCGGGCCTGACTCAGAAGTTGCGACTCGCAACAAACTTCTATGAGTACGACAGAGACAGCTGATATTGTTTCCTTTTTTCTCATTAATTGAAGAATTTTATTAAAAAATGGACATATTGTAAGTTTGACGATATACGGTTTTTCGCTAAACGATAAGTATTGAATGCCATGCGAATCAATAAGAAGATCCATGAGGTAGCATGCACCTTAAAATTGATCGATTGAAATGTTTTCTAAAACTTTCGCCTTAAACTGTTCCCCCTTCACTGTAAGAATGAAATCAGGGGACACCTGTTTTTTAAAGAAATGTGCAATGCTAAATGGCCACCATCTTAGTGTTAACTCTATGAGGAAAAATGTATATGTCACCAGTTCTTGGTCAAACCCAGCTATGGTGACACGCAAGAAACTGAGTAAAACGGTATAGGGCCTCTGAATCGTAGACACAGCGTTGGCATAGACAGTCTGGCTACAGTCTGAGGACCAACACATGATACACACCACGGGAACTTAAAGTAACAAATTAATAAGTTTAATGAAAAAAAAAATAAATTTCAACTAAACGCTCAATCTCCAATACTCCGTCACGGTCAACAAACTTTCATGTATCTGACCTCTAGAGGGCGCGTAAGCTCTGCGTACCCAACCCTCGTCACCAGATACAATCCCCAAAATACACGTATAAATACACGAAGATAGTAATTGCTCTCTGATGTTGAAAATCATAACCACAGAACAATGATATCAAACAATCATCATTTTGCCCTTGGTACTTTACGATATACTCACTATCTAATTACAGTACAAAGGATGTATTCTGTATTCCAAACTCAGAACTTGGCAACTCCGTGAAATGAACAATTTTATTGAATCGCACTCTCCGTTCAAATTTTTCAAACAAATTTTTCGACTCTACAGAAACTCTCTGCAGTCCTAGCAGTAGCCGAAAGAAATTCCTTCAAGTTCTGATAACAGCGATTGATCGTTGTTCAGTCCCAGCGACGTTCCTTAGACGTTTATTTACCACGAGGTCATGACGTCACACATGGAAAACTCCGGATCACACGCTGATGACCTATGAAAACGATGAACAAGTTTCTCTGTCAACCCTATTAGATCACTAATTGTCCTAAAAGACTTGTTTCACAGTTCTCTTGCAATCTTTCGGTCTCTCCTCTCGATCTGTAACATTACACTCGCCCTTTACTCTTTCCCAGCGAACTATTGTCATACAAAAAGGTCTTGATCTGACACACTTGACGGAGTTTCATTACTCACAAAAAAATCAATAAAACCTGACACTGTAGCCTAATAAACCAAGCACCCTGCAAGGAAACTACTCAATAGCTCATCACTATAGTATTCATAATCTATACCGCCGTAGTTACGGCATTATACCAATTTCATCTCGCGTACCAGATTACACAGGATATTCACGACGGTATATTTATTTCCAGTAACTTACTTTTGGACAAGCCGCATTCAATTTCACTAAGTCTATTTTCTCCAGGAACTTCGCAATAAGCGCCACACACTGGTATCGTAAAGGTTTGATAATCTGAATATATGTCCATGAGACTCATTCTGTTGAGTCGTAGATGATACTTATCACCATTAATCAGTGCTATTCCTATTTGGTGGAATATTCTCATCGCGCCATTCTAGAAATATAATCCTCAAACCAGTACACGAATTTTTCTCGAAAATGTTATAATCGATACCAATCTGCACTATAATCCAATGAAAAACAAATTTCCTCCAAAACTTAAATGACGAGAATTTAAAAATAACTATTGACATCTTTATTGAAAACAACATGATTTTAATACACACTTTTGGGATATCCTTGATACAGCAACAAACAGAAAGAAAACAAAACGAACCAAAAAACAACAACAACGGAGTAAGATTTTAATTCTTAATCGTAGAAATGTGTTCTTTCAAACTACTTGACGCGTTTTAATAACCCAAACATTCGTGTTTGCTCCTACAGGATTATTAGTTAATACACAGAATTAAAAACAAATCAAAATTTCAAATAGTTTCCATACTGTTTACATTTTTTCAACGGTAGTGTATATCTGCTGTGTACTTGAACTTAATCCATGCAATAGTCGTCACTGATTAGTTAGGTGCTGAATGGTCAGAGATTGGTAACTAGTTTTGTTAATCATCTCCGGTCACCGAGAGCATGTGCATGAAATTGACAAAACATACATGGTATGAAGTTGTACACTAACGTATCGTGCAAATACCCTCTATGACTGAATAGTGATCCTCTACCCGATATTTGTGCTAAACGTCTTAAAATTGACAACTGACAGACAAGGTGTAGAGAGCAATGAAGTTCAACTTCTTTGTTTTATATGTATGCGCATGACCTATGAGTAATTGTAGAGGATAAATTTGAGTTAAAATTTGAAACAAAGCCCACCCGACCAAAACGACTCTTCTCTAAAATATTCCAATAAAACACTAATGTGAAAGTTTTTACTTCATCAATATTCCACAAAAACTGTTCAATGTAGGCCACGTATTTTCTGATCAAAAGAACATTTAGAAATGTGTAAGTAGAAACAAGCGAGTCATAACAATTTCCATTTGAAATTCTTATTTACAAAACTTGTTTATGGACTGTACAAAACAACAACCTACTTTTGTAAAGTTGTGTTTATGTCAATCATATGTTCAAGTGTATGTACGTAAATTGGTTGCGGGTTAAAGACATGTACGCTGCTCTTTTATATGTATGTGTGATTATAAGAAGGTAGTTTGATTGGTATGTGATTATTTATTACAAACGTTTGAAAATATTCAATGCAAAAATACTATGACAGAAATAATAAAAACTATAGTACCACATGTAGTTAAAACTTCAAGTCATAATATACATTATAAGTAAATAAAATGTAAATACATTTTTCAATTCAATAATTTGGAAAGTAGTTATTATATGTTAGCATTACATTTCCTGAGTAAATGAACACAATTCAATTTCAATTTTTTTATGGAAAAGGCGCCTGTTGTTTTACATTTTCCTTTATTGGTATTGTCCGCCGGTCTCATTGCCCAAATCTCCTTGCTGTTTCTTCACTCTTTGGTTTTTATCTCTTGTTGTACATCTGCATAAGCACTCTCAATGTCTACATAAACCTACGAGCGAAAAAATATAGTCGCTCATTATTTTAATTACATGCCCGGCTGTTCAGTTTGTGGTCTGCACTTACATTTGTTTGGTTAAAGTGTGTTGATAGAAAACATCTCACAAAAGCATATCACGTGTTTGCAATTACCTCTTTGTCCCTTTCCATTTCTTCTAACTGGCGAACAAGCTCCCTAAAAGCTGGCCTTCGTGACGGCTTTTGGAACCAACAGTTCATCATTAGGAGATACCTGTACAAGAGGAGGTAAGAAATCGCATACTGTGTAAATTAATTGAATGATTTTCGAGACATCGTGATTTTAAAATTGTTGTTGTTTTATCTGACGATGCTATTGCTGATGCTTTTCGATAAGATACATTTACATGTACTTGTTTTTAACCTTTCACCAAATTTCCCTGTATGATATTGAAAGACTAACTTTTTTCTAAAATGTTATGTCAGGCAACTTAAATTGTTTCTTTTAAACATCAAAAATGAAAAATAATGGTCAGATTGCAAAGTTTCTCATTGGAAAAACAAATTATTACCGACTCATAAAATTGAAAATGGCCGCCACCCTGGATTTTCACTTCAGCGGAGAATTACAATTTTGAAAAATAATTCGGTTATTTGTTTTTACGTTGTAGCTCCAAAGCGAGCGCCGACAAGTCACAGACCACAAATTTCTTAAAAGATATGGAAGTCTGAATATCTGCCCTCGAAGCACATTGAAGCAGGTCATAGAAAGCTGTATTGAAAGTATGGGTGTAAATGACACTCACAGATCGCCATTGCAGTACTTGGGCTTACTCATCCGGCCATCTTGCTTCAGATACTCAATCACTTCATTGGCTGACATTCCCGGATACGGGTGTTTCCTTAAAAGTGCGAAAGCAAATATCAATTTATCGGCATAAAATAGTGTGGGACACATGACGTAGTCAACCAGTGCCCTTGCGTATACGTGATTAGACAATTGATTAAAAAAAACTATTACCCTTGTGCTTAAACGAGGCCCTGCAATTATTATGAAAAGGGAAGATATTTTACTCATGTCCCCTGCCCCATTTCTACCGCTGGCTGCGCTGCTCACGAAAAGGGTCAGGTATGGCTAGTGTAAGCATGGCTATCATCGGTCAACAGTATGAAAGCAGTGATTGCGTTGAATTTATTTTTAGCTTGGAGTAATCTTCGAATTTAGATTTACTATGACCATGGAGTAATTTTACCACCATAGTTTCCGGAACCGAGCATCCTATGTCGACATTGAATGAAAAACGAAAACTCATTTATTTTTTAGCCATGGCCGTACATGCAAAAAGAGGATAGAAAGTCCGTCACCATGGTCACCAGGTCACGTCTGAGAAAAAAAAATCATAGACGATAATCGTCATTTCACAACTAAATGCTACCATAGAAAAAAATGTCTGAGACTTAAAATGTAGTCGTGCAACTACCTTCAACGTACGATGTTTCGTCTAATTTCCGAGATTGCCACTATAAAGACGTGTTGATCATATGATTTTGTCAATTGACTGTGCTCATTAAAATGCAGTCAAAATTCTGACTGAAATATTAACCCATACCTGACCCTATTTCTTGAGAAGCGCAGCCAGCCGTAGAAATGGGGCTTTGGACCAGACCAAACAAAAAACCTACTCAGGTCTTGATAGTTCAGGCAATAGACAAAACAAATAATTGAATCGCCTCCAGGGATAGGGCCCTATTTCTTGTCACAGCGAGTGCAATACGTTTAATAATGTTCGCCTTGTTCACAGTCCCTCTATTTCCTTAGTGGAAGGACTGTGTTTTTGTTTCAGCCTACCTAAGGTAACTATCTCCCACACCACCACGCCAAATGACCAAACATCACTCTTTGTTGATATTTCAGACGACCAGAGTGCTTCGGGTGCCATCCACCGTACAGGCAATCGCGTCTGAAAGTAAAACGCACAAATCACACTTCATGGTGAGACTTTTGAAATGTAAATGCAAATTGCAACTGAAAAATTAAGTTGTCATAATACCGTCACAAGAATATCCTAATGTGTGTTATAACTGAGAGCAAAATCAATGCATACGTACCTTCTTGTCATCCCCACTGCCTCTTAAATTGTCCAGATCTCGTCCAAAGTTCGTCACTTTACAAATCTTGTCTGCATTTAACAAGACATTTCTGGCGGCAAGATCACCGTGAATGCACTGTACACATAAATAAATATTTCTGCATGATTGTGCACGATGAGTTGTCGTCATGAAATCACCGTTCAACGTATAAGTCATCGCGATGACAGATGAGAAAATAGCCCAGGACTATGGTTTAAGTACACAAAAACTTATTTGGGAATTCTACAATTCTTGTGTCTTAGGTAAATATCTTTTTCTGAATATTTCTAGGCTGTTGTATTTTGTACAGTGTTTCTTTGACACGTTTTTGACGCCTGAGTCGTAAGATATCTGTTTCTTGTTTGGCTTAATCGTACGTCTGATACCACTGGCGTTGGAATATTGAAATTTCGTTATCTAAATAATATTCGAAGTTATATTCGCTTATGTTACTTTGAGTTTCAGAGATTCTTTAATGAGACATAAGTATGACGTCATTCAAGACGTTCCGACTAAAGCAATGGTTTGGATCAGATCAGATCAGCCTGTCATTTGTTAAAGTTAACAAAAGCATACTCTACCTTCTTCGATGACAGTAATCCATTGCACTTGCAATTTGTCGGGCAAAATTTACGAGATCACTGCTTGTCAGACTAGCTGACCTTGTTCTCGCATTGGCGTAGTTGTCCGTATTAGCTTTGCGAGACTCTCTCAGATATTTCTGCAAGTCCCCAAGTGCCATATACTCAAACAACAGGTACACCGGTTCTTGTTAAAGTACAGGAGAGTACATTGATAATAATAATGAAAGCAGACCATAAACCCAGAACAGGAACTTCGAAAATGTTACTGAGATGTGACAATACGAGTCTTGCGCGAGATAAGGAACTCACAGGTCATCAATTATAGCCTCGCTAAATCTCATTCTTAGTTATTGGACTTATAAATTTCAATATTATGTTTTATAGCGTAAGAAGCTTAACTTACCTGTCTTGGTGCAACATCCAATAAGTGAAAGTACATGCTTGTGCTGACCGATGGTTTTAAGTAACTCTAATTCATCTATCAGCCTCTTCTTGTCATCTTGTGAAGCATTATCTAATCAATATATAATAGTTTCTTTAATAACAGAAAGTTGAAAATTGTATATACATGACACTAGCATATATATATATATATATATATATATATATATATATATATATATATATATATATATATATATATATATATATATATATACACGAAATATAGGGAATATAGGGAAACTTTGGTTGGAGTGAACTGAAATCATAACAGTTTATTATAACACACCAAATGCTAATTTTGTGTCGCGATTCGCCAGAATACGTCACGTGACGAGAAAAGCGATACGGCTAGTCCCAAAAAGTGACGTCAGAGGGTATTTTTTGAAAAGCTATTTCCCTAGGAAAATAGTTTTGACCAAATTGGAAAAGTGCGCGGTCATCTGACCGTAGTGTCGTCTGCAGCTTTCAAACAATGGCGGGTGACTAGAAAATGATGTGCGCCCGGGATGAGCGATGAGCCTCTCTCTAAAATGGACACATTTTCCAGAAACAGCGTAGGAACTTGAACAGCCCATCGACGAAAAATATTCAGGTGCAACCAAGGATGTTGCTAGGTATGCTTAGAATATTTTTGGAAGAAAGTGGTACTACATGTACTCCTGTAGCTTGAACAACTGTGGAAATATCGCCAAGTAATCTTATGGTGGCTTGCTGAGGTGCAAAATATCAAACACATTACAAATTATTACACCTCACTCATTCAGCGTGCACTGCCATTGGTCAAACACGAATCACGTGACATGTAAAAAACATGATTATGCCCTTTGCGAACGTGATGATGCCCTCTGCATGCATTTGATATTACATGGATGACGTCATTTTACTTACTGCGCATCCTTTCTGCGCTTAACAAATTGTCGTTCGCATGTACTTGAAGTCGGCAACTGCGAAATGTCATACTGAGCTGTCACCGGCACAGTTAAACGATATTTTGATGCAAGTAAGCAGCAAACGAACGAAAATGGCAACAAGGAATGCAATTTCTGTGTTCTGCGACTATGCAAGCAACACATGTGGATACGCCACCTAGGAGACCGGCAAACTTTCAGCGGCAACCCTAGACTCGGCACTGACAACATTTTACGCTGAGGTCTGGACTCAGAAAGGCGAACTGTACTCGAAGAAGTCTTTGTGTTTTTGTGTCTTTGCATGTTTGCTTGTTCGGTGTAATAAAGATAATAACACATGAGAGCTAGGGCGATACCACGATTTTTTGCCTGCCCTCGGGCTGGTGGTCATTCCTCGGGCATCATCAATATTTCGATCATGATCACCATCCCTTGTGCAGGCAATAAATCGTGATATTGCCCTCGCTTTCATGTGTTATTATTTAACTATAACATAATACAACATGAGCGTGTGGTGTGTTATAAAACACCTATAACCTGGTGTTTATTCGGGCTATAGCGCCCGTTTATTACCCCTCGTGGCCGTATTACCAGAAAACACACCGCTATATCCCTCGGCCTACGGCCTCAGGGAATAGCAATGTGTTTCTGGTAATGCACGACCCTAGGGGTAATAGACGGGCGCTATAGCCCTCATCACCAGGCAATAGGTGTTTTATTATTTGTGCAATTCTAATTACGATTACTAATACTCTCTCTCTCTCTCTCTCTCTCTCTCTCTCTCTCTCTCTCTCTCTCTCTCCTCTCTCTCTCTCTCTCTCTCCCCATCGATGAATCATTATCATTACCTTTTACTGTCTTTAGTGCAACAATATTGACACCTTCACTGCCAGCAAGTTCCCAAGCTTCAGCTTTGGCTACTCTTCCGAAAGTGCCTTCACCGATGACATCTTTAGGACGCACGTATTCTTTGGGGAACTCAAGAACAATATCACCAGGCTTCGCATATACTATATCAGAGTCAGACTTCGAATTCGACAAAGCGGCATAGGTCTCAAGACTTGTGTAGACAGAAGGCTGTTAAAATAAGGACAACGAATAAGTCCAGAGGAGTTTACATAATATTCTGTCTGTTGCATTGTGTATTACAAAACTTTAGCGTACAAATGTCTGAGTTTCCAGGTATTGAGTGTTTTGCTGTATAAATAAGTTGTCTCTTCAGAATCTATAAATTTGCTTCAAATAATATGAGAAAATGACCCTGATCACAGGGCCGAAAGTAATATTACATCAGCAACTCGCCGAGTATCGTCGTAATTATTCCATGGTATTAACTATTGTAGCTGACGCATTGATCTCCTCTTATAGACTAAATTGTCAGAGTTACATTTTGTACACATTGAATAAAATGATATTAATTTCATGATATATAATTTTTGAGGCGTGATAGTCATTGCTTGTGACGATGTCAATGAAACATGACAGATAATTCAACAAAAGTTAATCAGTGCAATATTGTCGAGAGAATGATAACACAGAAATTTAAATAATAGTAATGATCTGGTGGCAATGATTCTTGCCGTCGTTATTATAGGTTAAATATACACGTATTACAAAATAACGCTCGCCAAAATAAGAACTTAGCTAGATCGACAAATAATGTATTCAACAATACATTCAGTCATTCTATGAATTGCCGACGAAGCAGCAATCAAGTCTTACAGTCATCACTAACAAACTTACGATCGTTTTGTGGGTGTTGGTTGATTGACCTTAACTTAAGATATGATGTGATATATGGTCATTTGATTAATGTATGTAAAGTTTAACGATAAAGATACCACACCTGTTGTATATATTGCAAGTCTAATTTCTTGATAGTGGTCTGTCTCTCCTTCCATCTAATACAAAATATAAAATTATAAGTAAAGCCCAACCAAGGCATATGTAGCACTAATTAGCCTTTGGCTGGGAGGTTTCCCTCTTCACGTTGTTACTGTTTTTGTAAAGAATATGTAATTTTGACCTCATACTATAATAAACTAACTGACTAACTAACTATACTTTGGCTTGTGTTTTACATTGTCGTTTATTGCGGGTGCTAAATGATAAACTAAAATAGCAGAACATTGCATAAAGAAATAGAATGTCCACGAAATGTTTTTGGATATTTGTTGACACAAAAAATCTATATAAATCTTGGGGGTGATTGAAAGTCAAAATAGAGAAGAATAATGATAAATATTGAAAATCGGGACTCAAAAACTTCTCTACAAACGTTTTTGAAATCGGTTGCGAATCTTTATAAACCCATGCTTCCTTTTACGTAGAAAGGATGTGTTAGTGCAGGTTAGGTTTTCTGAGAGGATCAGTAAAAACTTCAGTAATGAATTCTTCCCTTCTTACGCGGTCAGATGTCATTTTCTTTCTTCTTTTTATGACAAACACAGAGGCAACAGCCACAGCAACTACACACACAATGGCGACAACTGTTGATACTACTGGTCCAACAACTGAACCTGTAGAATGTTTAAATAGGAAAATAACGCATTTTACGATATTCAATCACAAAAAAACTACTTAAAAAGATGATTTTGGAAAACAAAATCAAGGAAACATGTGAGGAAAATTTCATAATAATTCTCAACATGTGTCTGACAGGACAAATAGCTTTACAGAAACAGATCATTATTTTTTCTTTCTTTTTAGGTGATTTAAAGAAGGCTGATCCTACTTATTAGGTTTATAGGTAAATAGATGACATACAAACCAACCCGATCAAGAATTTACTTAATAAATTACTGTCAATCTATACTTTGTTGGGGTTACGATTTGTCTTTGCAATGTTGTGCGTCAAGTTGGGTAACAGTTCAAGCATTTTGTATCAGACAAACCACACTTGAATAATCCTGAGTTGAAATTTGTCCCTAAAATTTAGTAACAATAATCTAGGTTTTACCAAGACAATAGTTCAGTTTTGACATCAATATAAGCATACCGATCAAATAAGTATATACAAAGTTGCCAACAACTCACTTACAAACAGCATCAGTACTTACTTTGCCTTTCTTGCTCATTTACGTTAAGTTGAATTTTATGTTCATCCACTCCAAGATAATTTTCTGCCGTGCACAAGTATCCCCCTCCATGGCTGGCATCTACATTAGAAATCAGCAATTTACTGAAATTGTCTCCTGTATCTAATTTCACACCATTCTTCGCCCAAGTAATCTCGGCAATAGGATAGGCATCTACGTTACAATGAAGACTTACAGATGACCCAATGGCAACTTCAATCGTCTCGTCTTTGGGTTGGTTATACTTGGTGTATCTGTAGATATTGAATATACTCTAGATTTTACTAGAGATTTCACATCGATTCTGGTTAACTGTCTTTAGAAGCTCGCCCTGTCTTCCAAAACAATTTCTAGGCATTTCTCTTACGATGATTGTTCACAATACAAACCATTGATTCCGATGTTTACAGTCGGGTGAATGCAAATTAAATATATATATATATATATATATATATATATATATATATATATATATATATATATATATTATATAGATAATATATATATATAATATATATATATATATATATATATATATATATATATCTATATAAGAAACTGTAGGAATTCAGGTGATCCCCAGTGGAGCGTGGAGTGGGGTGAAGATAGAAGAAACTTGGGTTGAAACACACTACCACACCTGGTTGTTAGGTTCCAAACGTATTTATTATACCTCAAACACAACGTTTCGCTCTAAATTTAGAGCTTCTTCAGGTGTTTTCTACAATAAAAAGTACGAACATGAAAATTACAATGGTTGAATTGTGTAGGAAAACGAGCAATGTAGAGTTATAAGTCTGTAAAAATCTGGAAATGTACATAATGACAGGAGAGACTAAAAATTACAATGGTTGAATTGTATAGAAAAACGAGCAATGTGGAGTTACAAGTATCTGAAAATCTGTAAATGTACATAAATGAAAGAAGAGAGACTAACCTCGAGGTTGTGACTACGGTCAAAACTGTCTGGACCTACGCCGAGAGCTGGAAATTGGCGCGCTGAAGTCCAGGGGGGTCCCTTTAAATACTCAAAAGCTGGTATGTGGGGGCGCTGTTAAATGCTATGTAAATTTTGGGCGAATGTTTAGGCCAGCTGGAGACAGTGTGTCAAGTTTTTTGATCCATTGTGATTCTAAATGTTTGCGTAGTTTGTCATCCTGTTTATTGACTTGGATGATGCCAATTATTGAAACATCACTGATACTGTGTTGATCAGAATTAAAATGTATGGCGACCGGGGTATCTTTTTTATGACGCACTGAGGAGAGGTGGTTATTGAAACGAAGTCTGAGAGGTGTTTTAGTTTCCCCTACATATTGTTTATGGCAGCGTTGGCATGTGAGGAGGTATACGACGTTTTTTGCTGTTGCAGCTGATGGCATTTCTGATTGTGTATGTTTTCTTGTTGACTGTGCTTTGGAACTGTGATGTATTAAGGGTATATTTGCAAATGTTGCAACCCCTCGTAGATTGACATTTGGTGAAACCGGGGCTGGATTCTCCGGCGTTGTTAATATTTACGCAAACATTTAGAATCACAATGGATCAAAAAACTTGACACACTGTCTCCAGCTGGCCTAAACATTCGCCCAAAATTTACATAGCATTTAACAGCGCCCCCACATACCAGCTTTTGAGTATTTAAAGGGACCCCCCCCTGGACTTCAGCGCGCCAATTTCCAGCTCTCGGCGTAGGTCCAGACAGTTTTGACCGTAGTCACAACCTCGAGGTTAGTCTCTCTCCTTTCATTTATGTACATTTACAGATTTTCAGATACTTGTAACTCCACATTGCTCGTTTTTCTATAAAATTCAACCATTGTAATTTTTAGTCTCTCCTGTCATTCATGTACATTTCCAGATTTTTACAGACTTATAACTCTACATTGCTCGTTTTCCTACACAATTCAACCATTGTAATTTTCATGTTCGTACTTTTTATTGTAGAAAACACCTGAAAAAGCTCTAAATTTAGAGCGAAACGTTGTGTTTGAGGTATAATAAATACGTTTGGAATCTAACAACCAGGTGTGGTAGTGTGTTTCAACCCAAGTTTCTTATATATATATATATATATATATATATATATATATATATATATATATATATATATATATATATATATATATATATATATATATATAATATATATATATATATATATATATATATATATATATACACAAAATGTATACAATGTGCCCTCCCGATTATCACCATAATGGCTTTATGGCAACCTCTGAACTTGGGCATAGAGAGTACGGTTCTCTATATATATATATATATATATATATATAATATATATATATATATATATATATATATATATATATATATATATATATATATATATATATATATATATATATATATATATATATATATATATATATATATACATACACATATAGATATATATATATATATATATATATATATATATATATATATATATATATATATATATATATATATATATATATATATATATATATATTATATATGAAAATGGTTTGCTTGTCAATGCAGGCAAAGTATAGTGCTCAATGCATTTCTGCAGGGCGGTAATACTGAGAATCTAGGAACTTGTAGTTGTCACTGTACAGGCTGTTTCATGCGCTAAGCAATCATCAGGAGTCATTTATAATTTTCAACGCAACATGTACTTCGTAATAACATGTCGAGCTTAATGCAGAACGCACATCCTGGCATGGGGAGGACTCCTGATGATTGCTTAGCGCATGAAACAGCCTGTAGAGTGACAACTACAAGTTCCTAGATTCTCAGTATATATATATATTATATATATATATATATATATATATATATTATATATATATATATATATATATATATATATATATATATATATATATATATATATATATATATATATATATATGCCTTGTATATACACGCCTTGCATATCGAACGTCGAAAGCTCCAACGGATTTTTTATAATTGTCACACCTTAATCGTTTGACTGAAAGTTAACCAGAACTATTTTCATAGTGAATTTAAAAATAAAAGTCAACTTGCATGTTTTATTTCGTGATTGAGTCATTTATAATTTTCAACGCAACATGTACTTCGTAAATACATGTCGAGCTTAATGCAGAACGCACATCCTGGCATGGGGAGGACAGATCACAGTTGAGTTAATGGTCCAATCAGGTTGCTTTACGTAATTACTTAAGGACCAATCAGAGCAAAGCTGTACTCTTTGTAGCAACTTTCTTATGTTGTCTTGGCTTCAGTTTTCCCGCCTGATTGGTCACTGTAGTTTCTAGACATTCCATTTTGGGGAGTTCAGACTTCAAGTGTTTTGTTTGTCATGTATAAGTTTCACTAAATAAAACCAGAAGTGATTTATATTATTCTTTTAACATTTGTATAGGTTTCCCTATCATCATTAATACCCCTTGCTCACGATATAATAGAATTTCTGTCTCAGTAGGGTTATGTTTTAACATGGTCCTATAATTCATTGATACCACTGTACCAGTCTTGTATTTGCAATGGCAATGTCAGTGAAACTTTCTCTTTATTTTGCCTTTAGTTAATGTCCCCTGAAAATTATCACTGTTAATACCATACGTTTCATTTAACTTTCTTGCGGCAGGTTTACTTACAGTGAACATCATCTGTATACTTGTACTTCTTCCAAAGTCAACACTGTCGTCATGAAATATTGTACTGGCTGCACAATAGAAGCTGCCATTATTCCAGTGTCGGATGATCTGGAGGTCGAATGTGTGATTGTTGAGCCCTTCCATATTTTCGACAGTATCAACTTCGTTTTCTGTTCCATTGGACCAGACCTGGTACAGTGTAATCGAATGCGGATCGGGTATCCCATATGTAACCGTGCATGTGATTGTTGTTTTCGTTCCGTCACGATTGCAGTTTCCAGGCCATCGATATCGACATTTGCCACATCTAGAGAGAGACGTCAATTATAATATTTGAGACAGATATACAAAAAGACAGACAGACAAAGACAAGAGACAGAGATAAGCAGACAGACAGATAAACCAAAAGGGAGACAACTGATACGTAGACTAATATTTTGTCATGATCATGTAAGTCTCCACTTCGAAATGTGTATGAATATCCATTGAGTACACCTTGTAATTGATAAACTTAATGCAGACTCATTACATCAATGGCATAGTATTGGTCATACTTACACTCAACAACCAATTGTGTTGTGTTGTATCCCATGCCTTTCTCGCCGTCATAGAATGTATTCACTGCTGTACAAGTGTACAAACCAGCATCACTACGATCAGCCCGGTCAATGGTGTGAATCAATTCATACGATATTACATCACCATTAAGTGTCCAATCGTGACTATCCGTCGGCGGATTTGAATCTGTCGTACAATCAAGCGTGACAGGTGCTCCCTCCGCGACTCTTATGAGCACTGTCTGTGTAAACACTTCAGGTCTGTCTGTAATCATTAATGTACATGTGGCGGTACTGTTTTAGCAGAATGGAATACATGAAGATTCGTCACTGCTTGCTGTACAATATTTAGCTCCTAAAGTAATGTAAAATATAGTAAATATTTCTCCTTCCGGTTCTTATTAAAGATTAAACGTTTCATAAAATGACGAAACAAAGTCATCTCTTCTTCGGGTGAAGTAACAATAAAGACTCATGTGTTGGGCATTTACAAGACAATTTACTTTAGGGTGATGGAACAATATTTTTTCATGGTTGTTTCTATCATACTACAAATTGTTTGATGTGTGATGGCCTTACTTACATTGAACATCGAGGATTGTGGTGACACTACCATGGCCATGTTCACCATCATAATAGATGTTATAGCCATTACAGACGTATTGCCCTGCGTCAACGCGACTAACTTCAGTTAAAGTAACGCTGGCACTGGATACCATACTTCCATTTTCCAAAAGCCACACGAAATCTACTTTCAACGGGTTTGCATCTTTTAATTCGCAGAGTAAGGTTACACTCTCCTCCTCTTTGCAAACGTATTCTGATTCAACTTCAAGTGTCGGCGGATCTGATGACAAACAAGAGTTTTTTCAATACCATAGAACAAATTTTCGCTTTGAAATCATTTAATTTGTATTGTTATCATTATTATTATGTGTAGATTTGTAATCTCTATGTGGCTTCCATCGTTTTGATGCTTTTGTAAACTTAGATATGCAACTGGCAGAAGTTGATTTATTTTATATATTTTGCATAAGGTAGTATTAATTTAGGATCACGACATCATCCTTCTTTCATTTCACAATCATTGGAATTCTTAAGACAAGTAAAAAAGACAAAACAACGCAATTGTAGCGTAATACATACATTGCACGTCTAAGTAAAATGACTGCGAGTTGGTTACTGTGACGTCATTCCAAAATGTGTTTACTGGCTTCACAGGTAAATTGTCCACTTTTTGGTGTCGTTGTATTTCTGTGCACGTCAATATTCCATCGTCCGATAAATACTCTCTAACGTGTTTCCAAATGACGGTCGGTGTTGGATTAGCTTCGACAGAACACTTTATCGTAAAATCTCTGTCTTCAACGGTAAATATGGTGTCATTTAAACTCTCGATCTCTGGTGAATCTGTGGACGAAAAGGTCAGGGTATATTAGCAGAATAGATAAAACATGGACATCACACCGACTGAGACAGCATAATGTTTAATCAATTAACTTCGCTGATCTTCTCATTTTTATTTACTGTAAATATAATCATGGCTCTTCCTAATGCACAGTATTTATGTTCTACCCTTAATAGTGATAGGGTGAAACTTGATAGAACGCCATGGCGAGACAGTGCAAGCGCGTCGTACTTGGGGTACTCATGTGCACAAAATTTGAGTTGTATTCTGCGACCGGCCCTGCTACAGCTCCTAGAGTGAGAGTAGAGTTCAGCGCAAGCGCTAGCCTAAGTGCTTGCAAGCCTGCAATCTCGACGCGCTGATCTGTAATTATTGCATTTGTTTAAACTGAAACACGCTAATAACGATGTCCAGAACTCGACCTCTCGTCATCGGCAGCTTGGCAGAATGATATATCTCAGTCAAGTTCCCGTTTTTTTGAATTCAGAATTGATTTACGATCATGGTGTCATTGACTCTCATTGGCTTATTGTGTGAGGGTTACTTGTTTACCGGTCAAAAGTTAGTGTCCGTGCCGGAAAGTTCTCGCTCAGAGTCTTTCCACGCATCTCTGGTGGAATGACCAACGCACAATATCCTTTCTTTTTATTAAAGTTACATTAGACATCACTGGAAAGCTCCATTAACTTATGGATACCCTACTTCCCTACTTAATTATAAGAGGATCAATTTCACAGACCTGCCTTTCCTACAATGGCACTACAATGGCACCAGCTGGATAAGATAAGCATAACAATGGAACATTCACACCTGGGGGGGGGGTAAAAGTCTTCTGTTTGTCACCCGAGTGGTCAGGCAAGGACCCGGGTTTCAGGTACCATGCAAGTTAATGCAGTCTTTCCCTAATGATAGTAAGCTTTGTATGAGCTATCGTCTGTGTAATCTTCTATGTGGAAAAGATATTACCAGAGTTAATATATAGCCTGATTGATTTGTTGACAAAATAATAGCTGCTTGCATACAAAATAGTCTCAGTAACCTGTGCTCATATACATTAAGTCATGGCAGAACATTTGGTATTTCCATGCCAGTGCAAATACAGATGTACGCGCGCTCCGGTACAAGTGAACTGTGTTAAATATGTAATAATCAAGAAATTCCTATGTACCAGTTATTACAGACAAAGGTCGACTACAAGCTGCACTACTTCACAAGAGAAACATCCATTGGCACAGACGATCTCAAAGACGACAGATAAAGGTTTCTGTATATTTTCAATTAAGAGATAAAATCATGTTTCTGTAATTTTTGAATTAATGATCTGTATGGCTAACATGTCCAATTTCTTTCCCTCGCAAACACGCTAAGTCCGAATTGTAAATGTATTTTTTCTTTTTAACGTATTCACGAAAATAAATTATTTTGAGTAATTTGACCTACATTACAGTTTACAAGCAGCAAAAAGACAAGGGGCCGAAATATTTACCAGCAATATACGCGCGGCAGGGAGTTCGGTTCAAGCTACGTCATTGTATCTAATCTAACTAGCGGTTCATTGTATTGGAGAACTTACACTGCACGTCAATGAATATCGCTGTATTTCCTGATCCTGTTGACTCGTCCCAGAATGTATTGTTTGCCCTGCACGTGTAATGACCAGTATTCTGTCTCGATATCTGAGTTAAATTCAGCCAAGTGTTATCTGCAAGATCACTTTCCCAATACAATACATCAATCGATGGGTTGGAATGACTGACCATACAATGAACCATTATGCTTTCGTCTTCAATGATTTCTCCGTTAGCGCTTGCATTGCCATGAATAAAGTTGTCAAAATAGGATTATCTGCATTGGAATGTAGAAATAGAATATTTGCAACGCAATCACCATGATGGTACCATATTATTCAAGAGATTCGATATTAATCAGATGGCAGGCTCACTCGCCTGTATTATTAAACACCTTTTTTTCTGACAGAGGACATAAAAAATAATTGTAACATGTTCTAATGAAAAGGTTAACAACTGTTTTATTTTAATAAATGGGCCACATTGGAATTAATATGACGAGGGACGAGGTCCAGGGAAAGATAAGAATCGTCAATAAAATGGAAATACATTTGAAATAGGTAACTGCCAAGACCGACAATGTCTGAGTATCTTGCAAGCACGATCAACTTAGCAGCTATACGGTCACCTCGATTCACCCATCCATACAACCATGAACTCTTTTGTGATAGTCTAAAAGTTCATCTGTTTATTTCAAACGTAGATCTTGATCCTTTTGAAGCGTTTACGTATACACAAATATGTTGATAAGTACACACAAATATGTCGTCATAATGCAATTACATATATTCAGGACTAATACTTACATTGTACATCTAAATGTACAGTCGCATTCGCATAACCTGCTCTACCAGTAAACAAGACGTTTGTTGCATGACACGTGTAGTTACCAACGTCCTCTCTTTTTGTGTCTATGATTTCTAGTATATCGCCAATGGCGATACGGTCATCTTTAGGATCAGTCCAGTACAATTCCACGGCTGGATTTGCATCTGCCCCACAGTATGCCTTGTATGTTTGACCTTCTATCACTGTTCCATTACTGTCATCTTTAATGACAGCTAGAGGTTCATCTGCAGATCCAAACGCACAATCAAGAAAAGTTATGCGCGGGAGAAAAAGGCATATTTGCACATTCTTGACTATGTAAATAAACAATGCCAAGTGCAATATACTTACAATGAACATTCAAATCCACCGTAGCATTTCCGTATCCAGTACTGCCATCATAGTAAGTATTCTCAGCAACACATGTGTAAGTGCCATTTGCTTCTCTGGTGACATCTTTCAGATATAACGTTCCATTATTGTGTTTTGTTTCATCGGGAAAGACCCAATACCATTTATCGACAATATCTGGGTTACCCCTCTCCTGTACCTCACCCTTTGCAAAATAATCTTCACCTTCGACGACAGTACCCTCTGTCTCATTCGTAATATTTACAATGGGTGGGACTAAAACAAAAATTAGTAGGAGGAATAAAATTAACCGTCTATCACTTACAATACATGAATGTTATACAAGGATCGTTATAGAATGATTTTTGCCATGTTCTCTGTATTAATGTAGTTCATCACTTCCTTGCAACTCCGACTGTAGCGAATCTCTTTTTGGTACTGTGCTTAAATGTCAGTATTTGTTCGATATCATAATGGTCAATACTGATGAAATATTGTTAACACTCAACGCTAGCATTTAAACCCGTTGAAAGCTCCTTTATTTCCTTCTGTGGTGCTTACATTGTTCATGAGTATCAGCAGGAATGGTCGGTAAATATTCGGTGTTTCCAGCCTAACGGGCTAGGTTAAGAGCGAGAAAATAAATTTATGATGTCGTATATCCCTGTGTTTATTCACAGATAGATAGATTTAGTTGAATAAATGCCTTGGTACGTTGATAAAGCGTTCGAACAATTGAAAAGTAGTTATAATTATAAAGAATTCTATTACACTTCGGAAGAAGGAAAAATTAAAACATATCAGAAAAAGTATGAAGTGTCTAATAAGCTTTGTTAATTTGCTTAAAACTCAAGACAGCACGAACACAAATATAAACGGAACAGGAAACTTACATTGTATATCCATTGTAATTGGTTGCTCACATGTCAGGCCAGTCTCTTCGGGCTGTGCTAGAGTCTGATGTATTATTCCACAATTGAGAATGGCGCCCTGATCATATCTGTCAAATGATTTTGTTAATGTGTGAACTGCAGTGTCGCTATTTGAGACAACTTTGCCGTTTATAGTCCACACAGACTGGCCAGGGGGAATACCAACGATAGCAGTGCAGTTGAACACTGCTGTTTTGTGTGCTATAATAGTTGTGTCCCGGAAAAACCGAACATAACGGTCCATCATCTGCAGAGAAGCGATATTACAAATATTTTAAAGTTGATCATTGTGTTTCGAGGGAAATAAAAGTTGTCACATTATATCCGCTGTCTTTTGGTATCATAATTAATATCTTCAAATGAAAACGCGAACAGCCATGTCACAAATCTCACGAAAATGTGATGTGGGTTTACATAGCATGAGAGCGCCCTGGCTAAGGGACGAACCAGCAAATCTTATATTTAGGCAGCAGAGGTACTTGAAGGGTTAATGTGATTGCGTAGTTATTTGCTGGTTTATGTCGATTTCTTGATTTGAGGTACCCAATTGTATGCTGAGAGGCGAACACAAACTCCGGGTTTCTCCGATCCCCTGTACATATGTTTGTCAATGAGAAACACTTTTCCAATAGTAGATAATCGTAGATCCACAAAGATGAATCTTTATTTAAGTGATCTTTAGACTAGTTCACTATTTCCGTAATGTTTTTTCATTCATCAATCAATAAATAGTATAATTTAATGATTAAGTAAACATACAGCCGATTCCCTTTTAATGGTAATGATAACTGTCTTTCACATCTGATATCCGACACTTGCAAATTCGTTTCAATTTCATTACGATATATTATTATAGATATTTCTTATATATTCTTCACACAGTGGTAAACATAACGTAGGCGCTTTGGCGTAACGATGAATTGCTACGTCTCCCGAAACCTACAACTTCTCACACTTGTATGTACAGTGTGCTATATTTCAGGCAAAGTATATACTTTTTTGATCACATTTTTATTTCACGAGAGTCGGTAACGTGACATTACAGTAAAAGAAAGTAAATGACACACCCAAAAAAATTGGATGAGGTTTCTCTCCTGTAACGCACCCTCATTGGTTTATGATCATGCATCGTTGGTGGGGCATTTTAGTTGCTTGCGTAGGAGTTGTTTCCCGCCTTGTTCAAGTCTTGTGTCACCTCTCCTGTCATCACACAAGTTGCAACTTCACATATAAAAGTTATAGCAGTGACGGCACGATATGCCCTGACACCCCTTATTATGATAGGAAAGGACGAAGGTGATGTTCAAATACATGTCCCTCGGCCGTGTGAAATCCAAAAACATTCAATAACCGTGCTAAGTTGTTACATTTTTTCTGAACGCGAATCCTTCAAAAGGTTGTTAACGCATTTAAAAAGGTAATGTTTGAAGACATCATGGAATATTGTAATGTGATAAGAGGTTTTATCATATACCTATGCCCTGTATTGTGTCTGTACTGAGTTCAGTGACATGATATATCATGTTGATACATACATAGATCCATAGATCCATACATCCATCCATACATCCATACATAGATAGATAGATACATAGAAACATACATACATACACACATACATAGTACATACATACATACCGGTACATACATTCATAGTACATACATATATACATACATACACACATACATAGTACCGTACATACATACATACATACATACATACATTCAGTGTTGGAAACTGGCCAAAATATTTGCCAGACATCAGGACTGGTAACTTTCAAAACTTGCCTGTCCTGCCAGAAAGTTGCCTGTCCTGAATTTTTGACAAATCTATTCATTCAAAAAACACAAAACCATTATGTACTTCAAACTGTAAACAACTTTATTTTCAACATGAGTATTAATTATGATCTTACAAACAAACTATTCTGAATTCCACTGTTTGAAATGAATTCTAATCCGGACTTGAATACAAAATTTCTACAATAACAAAGCTGATAACACTCTGATTAATTAATTAGTTAATTCAAACACACATTGCCCGTATCGCTCAAACAGTTAAAATGTTTCACGATAGCGGTTTTAACAACGGGAAAAATTTTTTTAAATTTTTCTCCATTTTATGCCACTTTATCGTATAAAACAAAGATGCAATCTGTCATCGAATTTGTACTACAATCAACCAAACTGAAAAGATTGCTGAGCAATACAGAAAATATCATCTGGCAAAGAAAATCAAAAACTGAGAGAGCTGCCATATAAGTAATCAAAGTTGGCGGCATGAATTAAATAAACCAATACTCTCCTCAGACCAAACCGATTTCAAAGGGCGTTTACAGCAAATATAGTTAACGAAACCATGAAACCTGGGAATGGCTAAACACAGAGAAACAAGATTTATTTCTCGAAGCAGCCCTCCACAACATGCTTTTCAAACACCGGAAAGCAGGCACCAATATCGACCCGAAATCTATTACAAAGTCCACGAAAAATTGACACAAAACTAAAAGTTCGGGTAATCGATTTAAATGCCTAAAACAAACTAATCGTTGACAGATTAGTACAACATTTACTGTTAACATAACAAGCACTAGCAACGCTCAAAATATGCCCTAAAACAAAAATCCTTATAAGCGTCCAGAAACTCCGGTCGATGGTGGGTCATGTTAGATATAATATGACACCACACACCGGATCGCTCACTATAGAGTCAGTCAATAGTGGCTAACTCTCTCAATAACGAATCTGGCGTCTCCTCCTGGAGGACGAAGATGACTTCATCACACAACCAAACAGATGGGATACAAAACAAGAGAGCGACTGATGAAGGAACCCCATTTTTGGTTCCGAAACACCGTTAAGACGAATCACTCAATCAACAAACCGGTTTACCGGGGACCCAAATCACATGAATAGGGTCAAGGCACTATCGATTCACCGGTGTCTCGCCATGTATTCCACACAAAATAAATGCAATGATCCTTTTATTCACCATATCGTAATACTAAACAATCTTGGTAGAGCCGATGTGTGGAGTTGCCCTCATTTTCCTTTATATCCTTTATATCTTTTTATCTTTCCTTTATATCTTTATATTTATAGCACTGGCTGATATCGCGCAAATCTCGCTTAGTGTGAGATTTACTGGTATGAGCGACTTCCTGTTTACCCGTGTTTACACGTCTCGCTTGCATTGCATTCCGGCGTCACACAGTTGCACAGTTTCAGTAGCATAAGCGCGTCGAAGTCCGACATATTGGTATACTACATTTCGTTTAAAACAACATCTAGAAGCAGCTGATCGATGAGATTACTGGGTATGCCGTATGGGCTACTATCGAGAGCCCGACACACGGACGTGGAAGTACAATTTTCCTCCCGTCCGACTGAAAAGTTACCCGTCTCGGACGGGAGGACGGGCGTAGTTTCCAACGCTGCATACATACATACATACATACATACATACATACATACATACATACATACATACATACATACATACATACATACATACGGGCAGACATACAGACAGACAGACAGACATACATACATACATACATACATACATACATACATACATACATACATACATACATTCGCAAATTTTGAAGAGAACCGTGTCCCTCTTATGTTTAGTAAGGAGGATAAGGAAAATACAGATTGATTGGTCTATGTTAAATGTCTAAATTGAAACTTACTTATTATACTCAATTGAACATGCTGTGATACTTCATCGAATAAAATCTGGCAGTGGTAAAGGCCGGCTAAGGCGATGTCACTTCGGAAATACAGGTGATACTCTCCCTGTTCGTGATTTCCTTCAACTCTGTATAACGACGAATTGAATGATACTTCACCGAATGTTATCGTCTTATCTGTAGTGTCTTCACTTACATACCACTGCACTATGTTTGATGTGACATCGACAGTACAATTTAACTGTGCGTCGAATCCCCTGACTGCGAGTGTGTCTATGGGATGTTCAATTATTTGGGCGTCTGCAAAACCTGTAGGTTGAACACAATAAGATATTTTATATATCTCAGATAGTCTCACTAATACGTTCAATGTTAGTCTTGAGAATATTGTCATCAATCAAACATAGTTTCTCCGCCTAGGTGGATGTATTCGTAAAACGATTAATACTTAATTACAAGATGATGAACCCTTTTTTCCTTCTCTTCTTGCGAAGTGTAAATATTATCCACCCGCTGACTTAATAGGTAATGTTTTTTTTTATCTTTTGATGATATCATTGTTAAGCGACATATGCAAATGAATATACACAGCTAGATGAAGATGAGTTATTTACTGATTTTGCACTTTATACGGAAGCGCTCAAAGTTCAACCTCGATCGATATGTTATCAGATTATACCGTTGGCATATATGGGTTACTCAATACATGAGCGATTTTATTGAAATATCATTTAAGTTAAAAACGTGAGTTCTCTTTCAAAGTTATTTTTACTGAAATAGATCTAAGTTATGTAAGATTAATCTCCTTACAGAATTCAGTTGTGCTAATATCTTGAATTACTGAAAAACATACTTGTTGTACGGCTACAGTAAAGCCTATGTGCTGACCATGCAACCAGTACGTCAATAACTAAAATAGGTCACATTCAGTTTTGATAGCTGAAAGTGGCTCAAAAGAATCTTTGTTATCAAGGATGAAAACCCCTTCCCAGTGATGAAATCATAACCACTTTGGAGGTGAAAAACATAAGATGACTTCCAATAAATAAAGGAAGCAAAAATAAAAGAAAATATCTAATTTCTTTCAGCATAAGCAAATGGTCACATCAAGATAGCTAAGAGTTAAAATGTCTGCCTTTTCCGATTGAAATTTATATAAAATGTTCTTGAATTTTAAAATAAACAGTTTATAAAATATACAAAAAGTTGACTCACAATCAGTACGCAAGAAAAAAGGGTCAGATAAAAAATAAAACTACATAAAGAGAAAGACAAGAACTAGCAACGGCATCAAAATGAAAAACATGGACTAAAAATATGGTATAGCCAAACAAAAATCACCTGCAATCGTGCTGACACGCCAAATAGAACAAAGAAACTTCAAATAACATGAGCGCTTGTTGGCAGCCACCATGATTTGTTATTTAATATGTCATGGTTCACGTGATCTGTGATTGAGATATTATTTATGGCTATTGGTGTTGTTATCCGTTCGAGTTGTAATGCTTGATGACATATTTCGAGTTTTCTGCTATAATGTTAGTCTTGAAATCTAACTCAATGAATCAAATTAATGTGTCTTGTTTATCATCAATACCATATAAACGATGTCCATTTCACTGACATTAACAGTCGCAAATATAATTGTTTTCAAGCGGGAGATATAATACTCATCATATAAACTGTGTATTGACTGTGCCACATGACTATAGTTACGAGTTTACGATTCGCTTTAACATGCATTTCAATACATCTCTGTTGTCTTTTATAAATCGCTTGATTTATTTTGAATTTACATTTTTTCTCACGTGTGTCACACACGTGAGCGATGTCTGTGTGTTTGTGTGTGTGTGTGTGTATCTGTCTGTATACCCGATATCTCAAGAACTGCTAAAGGGATGTCAACCGAATTTGGTACACAGCTTCAGGATCTAAATTGCAAAGAAGGAAAAAGTTTTGGTGGGCGTGGCTCAATATTAGTGAAGTTATCAAAGTTTTAATTTTCTGTTACATGATTGGTCTATGAGAGAGCTTTCACTAACGCCGCGTATGACAAGTGAAAACGATCGATTGACGAAATCGACTGTTTGAGGGCGCTGTAAAGTGTGATAGTCCAGGTTGGCCATATAGCTGCATAGCTCCGTGCACAGACACTGCACTTGTCGTCACGAACAACTTTCAAACGTGAATCCGCAAGGAAGTTAAAATTATTAAGTTGCTTCATAGAGCGTAAATTGTTAATCTATAGGACCGTCAGAGGAAGTCAGGTAGGAGTTTAACTCTTTTAAGATGAAGTTCTAAACTTCTGCGAGTGATTGGAAACAATATGGCGGATGATTGGCGTGCAGCCGATCGACTCAGCCGGTGTGACGTGACGTATTCATCATTACAAACCGTAAATGATCGACGCGTATTGTGGTTCTTACGCAGACAATCTAAAAAACACCACTCGTCTGTCTATTCTATTATTCAGAGAAAAAAATTATGGCGGTTCATCACACGCAACAGTCAAATCAGTTGTGTGTGTCTATAGTCTGTCCATGGAGGTATAACTTATAGCTAGAAGGAGCGTGCACGGAGAATAAGCCGATTAACTTGCATTGTATTTTGCACAGACAATCCCTTTGCCACCTTTCTTTTCATTCCCTTGAACTTGTGCTTCCGAGCCGTAAGTTGACATAAATGTGTAAACCGTTAGAGTTCGATAACATATGAAATAATTTATCACCATAGTAAATCGAACGCACAGATCAAAAATATGCAATTACTCGTGCGCATTGTCTGGTTTTGCAAACAATGGGTCAATCAACGCAACGCAAGACCGGATATAGGAGAGTCTGGCACTCGAGAGATGGGTTGTCGCATTGTTTGCCCTTCATAAACTCATTTGTCAGTCAGATTTATCATAAATTTTAGGGGTTTCCACAACTTCGCGCAAAATGCATCAACGTTCGTGAGTAACTATCGATGTGACTATCAATTTCACGATGAGTTTTAGGCGACGGAATACACGAGACGCCATTGTATAAATAACTACGTCATCAAGCTAGACTCCCAAGGTTACAATTTTTTGTGCATGGAATCTTACCAAAGAGACTATCTACTTTTGAAAATATGCAGTGCTGTATCAATGACACCTTAGTAAGTGACACACAAAGCTTGAATATACATTCTCATGGTGGCGCAACAAATTTTAATGTCTTTTTAAAGATTGATTTGATTTTTGAAATTTGCAAAAGGTGGAAATAGGTGGAATGCTAATTATAAAAGCTAAAGAAAGAAAATTCTATAACATTTTTTTTGCTCTATTGTTGGTAAACTTTTCTATTTTTATGAATTTTTTTTGCAATTTTTCGCAGTTTTGGTAAAAAAAAATCTTGTTCTCTGAAAGTATAAGTCCGATTTATTTGGAACTTGGTATGGAGATTCATAGGGGCTACCACAGTCAGATTTGTGCAAATGGTGGTGAAATTTGCATGATTGCATATTTGGGCAATATTTCCTGTTTTTTTTTTCTTCTCAAAAGCCCATCTTCTCTGAAACCGCTGGTGCAATTGTTTTCAGTGAAACTTGGTCTAGACGTTTCAAGGAGTGACCTCAGTCAGATTTGAACAAAAAGATGCTTTCTAAAATGTCTGAAAACAAACGCATTTCACAGTTACTCTCCCTGTGAGGGCTCTGTTGGTCGGGCTACACTTTTACTGCAACCTGTGTGGCTTTGTTCATCAATAGGACACATCTGCTGGAAGCGGTGATGCTATAATTTTATAGCAACGACAGACTGAATTTAAAGTCTCATTTTGTTCAATACCTCAGAGCCTGGTGACTTGAGAAGACATTGGACGAGAGTTCATTGCATAAATGTTCTATATCTGCAGCCATAGTAACCCCACTAATCGTAAATAAACAGCGCCCTCTGAGGCGAATTTGCCATGAAATACTTTTGTTTTCAAACATTTCAGAAGTCATCTATTTTATGAAATTTGCATAATAGTATTTTTGGGAATTTCTCCCAAATTTTGGCCAATTAGCCTTCTGTGAAACCACAAGTCCAATTGATTTGAAACTTTGTATTGGTATTTATATGTGTGATATCAATCAGATTTCTTTGAATTTCCCGTTGTTGGGCAAAATTTCTTCCTTACTGAAACTTGTCATAGAGGTTCTAAGGGGTGAACATAAATCAGATTTGTTGAAATTTGGTGAAAAATTCATATTTTTGGTATATTTCTTCTCTTTTTTGTCTAAGAATTTTAAAATCCCGTAGCCAGATATGTTATCCTGCCCTAGGGGGAGTCGTGTAAATGTGATAGGTTTATTTAACTCTCACACTAAAAGACGACGTAGCCGTGGGCATAGATATAGTAATACCAGCAGTCCTCTCAAGTTCAGTGATCTATTGTCTATTTTAATCAGCCGTTAGGAGTTCACAAAATAAGAACTACTTTGTTTGGTTGCTCCTTGCAGAAATTGAGATTGCTACTGAAAAGAGTTCAAACGATGAATATCAACCAAAACAGCCCTAATTATCGTTTAGTTCAATTATTATCAATATCAGCAATTGCCGGCTGTTTAAGCCAGTAAGGACAGAACTCTTGAACAGTGACAAGCGTTTATTTTTCATGTACCATTTGCAAACAAGGGGATTGACCAAATAAACATCAGCAATATTTTACATGATAAGAAAGTTGTGGAAAAAATACCTCCATATTTTAAATTTCAAGAACCACCTATAGTTTCCTACTCATACACAAAAACCATTGGTAGGAAACTTTTTAACTATAACAATGTCTTGAAAAATTTCAACTTTCCTTTAAACAACAGCAGAACTTGCAATTGCTTGTCATCCCCTTTTGCTATAAACCACTTGGTCACATAATAACTGGTGACCTGACCATCATTACCAACAGTAAACTTCGGCAACTCTTTCAATATGGCCCAAAATATCGAGAGCCACAAAATATTAATTGGAAATTTAATTTCAGAATTATCATGGATGCCGCCGAAAAATATGCAAGACAGTGGGCTGCAGTTGAAGAAGTTGATGTGGAACGCCTGTCTGACTGGCTGAGCAAAGTCAGAAATAAATTAAAACCACGTATTTCACATTTCCGTTCTCACAGTAAAGATGTAAATGCTTCCTCAGTATTAGATGATCCATCGGTCACAGCATGCCTCGATGCTTTACACAACGAATATGTTGTAGTTCCTGCAGACAAAGCTTCAAACAACATTATCTCTGTCTGTAGGAATTATTACATCCAGTGTATAATAGATGACTTAAACCTTCATTCAGATAAGAGTAAAACAACCTACATTCTTCCTCCCTCACTGATGAAGACATTTTTTCAAACCATTCATCTGTGCTCAATGAATTTGACATTCCTTTGAAAGGGAAGGACAAAAAACTGCCTATGTTGTATTGGATACCTAAACTACACAAGAACCCTTACAAACAACGTTTTATTGCAGGATCAAGCAATTGCACTACCAAACATCTGTCACAATCATTGACTATAATTTTAACAACCATCAAAAATGGTCTTTCTCGATATTGTGACAAAGTGTATGAAACAAGTGGGTTGAATCAAATGTGGATAATAAAAAAATTCGAAGGAATTGTTGCTTGATTTAAAAGTGAAGAAAGACAAGTTCAGCTCAATCCGAACATTTGACTTTTCCACATTATACACAACGATTCCCTACGATAAACTTAAAACAAGGCTGTCATCTCTTGTTAAACAAGCTTTCCTGCATAAAATGGCAGTAGAAGGTACATCAAACATAGGTCAGGTTATTCAGTAACAACATGGATGCCCAGCACAAATACACAGATGAAGAAATTATTAAAATGCTTAATTTCTTAATCTATAACATATTTGTCAAGTTTGGCTGTATGACATTTCAACAATCTATCGGCATACCAATGGGTACAAATTGTGCACCCCTTCTTGCAGATTTATTTCTATATTCATATAAAGCAGAGTTCCTACAGTCTATCTACAAAGCAGGGTCTACAAAACTTGCAAGGCGTTTTAACAACACGCACAGATATATCGATGATCTGATTAGACAATCCAGACATATCGAATTACTTACATCATATTTACCCTCATGAGTTGGAAATCAAAGAAACAAAAGAGGGTAGGAATGCTGCTTTATATCTTGATCTGTTCCTACAATCATAAATTATCCCCACTTGTCAAGTAATACTCCATTTGCACCTGCTTATAGTGTGTACGTGTCTCAACTTCTCAGGTATTGTAGGGCTTGTGATTCCTACACTGATTTTCAACTGAGACACAGCTCATTGGCATCAAAATTACTGAGACAAGGATACACAACAAAAAGACTCGTTAGGACTTTCAAAAAGTTCTACGGTCGATATGACGACATTGTGGCCAAATATGACACCTCGGTCACTCAAGTGATTAACGACAGCATTCCCGGCTTTGACTTGTTACAGTGATTCATATTCTGTATCTTTTCGTACAATATTTAGACAATTTTGTGACACATCCTGACGGATGTAGCATGCTAGCAGGGTACGCTTACAGAAGGCGAAGTCCTGCTACACTACCTAAGGGATTCATTTGGCCGTAAAAAGGCTCACTTTTGGCCGTAAAAAGGCTCACATTCGGTCGTTTGAAGGCTCAATGTGTACATTTGGCCGTTATAAAAATTGTTATAGAAAGGTCGGTATTGAGGGTGATGGCAATAGTCTACTAAGGCCTATAAGTTGCGGCCTATTTGGAACTCAGATTCATCATTATGCTGTTAGATTACAAACTGTAAACTATATAATTGATCATTGGGATGAATATGAAGAGTTCGTCAAAGTTGAATGTCATAGATTTGGTGTAAATAATCAAGATGACTACAGGCAGTACATGTCTAAATCTGATCCAGGTTTTGCAACTTATGGTGGCCATATTGAAATAAATGCAGCTGCTTCAGTATACAATGTGAAGATTGCAATTCATCTAGATATTCTCAATGAACCATTTCACACAGAACGTGATCCTTGGTGACAATGCACCTGTTACATCATGCAATCCGTGTAAAAGGACGAATTGATAGTGGTCACTATGACTTCCTTGAGGACTCTGATCATGAATCAGGCACACATGATATCACTACAATACATAACATAGACTTTGCAAGTTATAGGGATGGGGAAAAAGAGAGAGACAAGAAGAGAAAGCGAGAAAAAGAAAATTCTTTGAGTTCAGGGAGAGTGAAAAACAAAGAGATTTATCATACAAAAGAATCAAGAGATCTAATAGTTGGTGGAGAAAAAGTGAACAGCGGAGGAATTTGAAAATCAATAAAATTGAGACGGTCTGATGGAGTTTTCAGACAAAGGGGACGACAGAAAAATGTTCAATCAATGAAATTAAGACGGTCTGATGAAGCATGCAGACAATGTGAACAACAGAGAAATGTTCAATCAATGAAAATAAGACGGTCTTATGAAGTTTGAGACAAAGGGAACGATTGAAAAATGTTCAATCAATGAAATTAAGACGGTCTGATGAAGTTTTGAGACAAAGAGAAAGACAGAAAAATGTTACATCAATGAAATTAAGACGGTCTGATGAAGTTTTGAGACAAAGGGAACGACAGAAAAATGTTCAATCGATGAATTTAAGACGGTCTGATGAAGTGTCAGACAAAGGGAACGATTGAAAAATGTTCAATCAATGAAATTAAGACGGTCTGATGAAGTTTTGAGACAAAGGGAACGACAGAAAAATGTTCAATCAATGAAATTAAGATGGTCTGATGAAGCATACAGAAAACCTGTACAACAGAAAAATGTTCAATCAATGAAATTGAGACGGTCTGATGAAGTGTACAGACAAAGTGAACAGCAGCCATATACTGTATTTAAGAACTCGAGACGTTCTTATGAAATGTAAAGACAAGCTGAAAAAAGAAGCAGACGCAAGAGCTAAGAAAATTAACAGAAATTGTAGTGGTGCCAAATCAATTAAAGAGCATATTGCTGTATTTCATAAATCAGTTCAGAATGGACCAACATTTGTATGCATGTGCTGTGGTACAGAGAAAGTGTTGAAAACTATAATAATATCAAAAGTAAATTGTCATTATTTTCATCAACCCATGTAAATGCAAATGCCACAGCTAATGAAATGTCACCATTATGTAGAACTTGTTACTCGTATTTAAAAGACTCAAAGCTGCCGCCTTGTATTGTAGCAAACAAAATGTCATATCCAGTGATCCCACTAGAGTTACAATTGCATCCACATGAAGAAAGATTTGTGGCCTTGTGTATCCTATCATGCGAATGAGAGAATTGCCACAGGGAAGACAAGTTAGTCTCAGAGGCAATATTGCCAATGTCGCAGCAGATGTCTCTAGTACTGTTGCGACATTACCCAGAACTATCAATGAATCATAAACAATACCAGTCGAATTCAAGAGGAAAATGAGCTACAATTATGCCTACCAGGTCGAAAATGTTAGACCTCTGAATGTTTTAATGGCAGCAAATTGGTATGTTGAAAACAGTCCTTTGTATAAAGCAGAAAAGATAACAATTGGTACAGATTGGAATGTTTGTGATAAGAATGGATCTGATGATAATTAGGAAGAATCTTTGGACAACAGTGCTACAAATCTTGGTTCTGAATTATGTGAACAGGTAATCTGTAATGAAAATGATGATGATGATGATGATGATGATGATGATGATGATGATGATGATGATGATGATGACGATGATGATGATAGTGATAAAGATAATTATGATTGGACAGAAGAAACAAAATTAGAGGATAATGCTGGTGGAACATTAGATAAAATGCCTTGTCATTCATATGTTGGAAATACTGGTAACACAAGGAGCGTTTTGCTATGCCCCAGGTGAACGTAACAAACCTTTAGGTATATTTCAAGAAAAGCATTCTTAAGAACTTTCATTTCCAACAATCTATTGCGGTCTGCCAAAACAAAGTTAACATGTGATTCCAGTATCATACAGTACATTATGCAAATGGGAACTGCGGCATAAAACTCGAAGAGTTGCTAAAATCTGTCCCTAACATTATTTTTAAAACTGAAAAAGCTGCAAATTCAGCGAATCAAAGATAAGGCAACATTATGCTTACGCAAATGTAATCTGAAAGGCTGTACAGTAACAGCTGGTGAAATGCAATCTCCTCAAAATGTAGACAAGATTGTTAGACTTGATGAAGGGTTCAGGGTATTAAAATATTGAGAGGGTCGCCGCCATATTGGGAAAATGCTAAGGGAGACAATTTTGCTATGATACGCCAGCATGCTATCCCAACATACTTCATGTCTTTTCATCAGCCGAGTCCAAATGGATACATCTGCTGAAAATTCTTGGCAAGATAGTTCATGCAAAGGAGTACACAGACAATGATATATTAAATATGCCATTGAACACAAAGTCGGAACTGATCAAATCAGATCCCGTTACTTGTGCTCGACACTTCGAATATTGCTTTCAGCAAATAATGCATGACTTTCTTCTCAGCTCACATCATCCACTTGGTGAAATACAAGACTACTTTTACAGAGTCGAAATTCAACAAAGAGGGTCACCACATGTACACATGCTTGTATGGATCAAAGATGCACCACAATAAGGTGACAATGATGATGATGAAATTACCAATTTCATAGATGAGTCAATATATTACATACAGCAATGAAATCAGTGATGAAAACCTTGTAGAATTGATAAATTATTAAATGCATAGACATACAAAACATGTAACCTCAAAGGTCAGTCCGTTTGTAGATTTAGCTTTTCTCTTCCACCTATGCCAAGAACAATGATATTTGAACCATTACCCATGGACATTCATGAAACAACAGAACAGAGACTAAAAGAACACTATAAGCATATTAAAATGTACTTGCTGACTTACAATTTTGGGAAACGTTCTCCTTTGATGGATTCTTAGACAAAATACAACTGAAAGATTCCGTTGCGTGCGGGCGCTCCGGTGCACTGCGACCTACGACCCTTTATTTTAATGGTCGTAGGTCGCAGTGCGCCGGCATGTGACGGAATCTTTCAGACTGGTAATTCATTGGATTAAAACAAAAACATATACCTTACATGTGTTTGTAACGAGTGGACCAGGTGTTGGTAAATCTCTTGTTCTGAAGTCACTCAATCAAGTACTTTTGAAACATCTTTCAAGTTTTCCTGGTCAAACATCTGACAATGTATTCCTATTACTCATGGCACCAACAGGCTGCATACAATATTAAGGGAAGTACGATTCACTCAGCACTGCAAAGTCCCGCAAGTCAAGGGTTTCAATATAGACCATTAACATCAGAAAGACTAAATTCTTTGCAAGCAAAATATAGGAATCTAAAAGTCTTTTCATTGATGAAATCTCAATGGTTGGCAATGGTATGTTCAACTATATCAACCTTAGACTTAAACAAATCATGGCAAACAATCAACTCTTTGGTCGTATAAGTATAGTTGCATTCCGGGACTTATATCAATTAAAGCCTTCTTTGATGGCAGGCATGATTATGGACCACTTGCTTTGAATATCTGGAAAGAACTATTCCAAATGTTTGAATTAACAGATATCATGCGCCAAAAAGATTACTTGGATTTCGCAGAATTACTGATTTGTGTACGGGAAGATAAACACACATCAGGTGACATAAGTGTTCTCAAAACTCGGGTAGTACAAAGCAATAATGAAAGTCCACCTTTAACTTATGATGATTGAAATTTGTTATGGCCGTTTCCGCATACAGTGATTTGTTTCTTCGCGGAAATTCCCGCTTTAATACAAATCGTTTTCACGACATTAGCCAGCGTTTTAGACCCATTAGATTTTAATTGTATCGCATATGAGTCATGGGGTGTAATTGATACAAAGATAAGGCAAACTGTCCGGAGAGTTCATTTCTGGAGGACTTCGGCTAGCGAATTGACGATATGTCTCGACCGGGCATCGGTTCATGGCGTTCGGGGTTGCAAATATCTTGGGGTTGAACAATCGTGTTGAACATCCTTCTTGCCCCATCACGTCTTTGTTTCCCCTCTCGTTAAATTCGAGATATTCTAGGCCGCCGGCGGTTTTCTTCAGCATTATAGCACCCCACTTCAGTTGACGATTTTCTTTCCCGCTTCTGAAACCGGGCATTTTGGTATTATTTTTCCACACTGCATTGAAGAGAGCCTCAGGGGTTGATCGGCCGAGAACTTCCTTGTCAACTAGAATTTCTCTTCTTCCTCAATCAGTCTGTCGGTGGCGTTTGGCTTTGTTTCCCATTCCGTGCTTTTTCAGTTTTACTCTTTTGACTGCCAGGCAGTTTCGCGACTTCTCGAACAACTTATCGCGTACAATGGAAAACCCGTAGCCGCTGTCTTGCAAAAACCGATCGATACCTCTATGATAGTTGGTTTGAGTATCAGATTCATAGTGCCTGCCATCCTTTCGGCGAGCCCTAAAAAAGCTGCAAGATAGTCGTCAAGCTCAGCAGGAGGGATGTCACATATTCGGCAGGTTTCGTTTGGCCTCATAGCATTCAGCATAGCTGAAATTGTTTTGTAGCCGTGTTGCTGTTTCCCACGGTAGTTTTTTTCTCTTTTTTTTGAGATTTGACGATCTCCCCTCGGTCACCATCAGTATTATATATTGTGCCCGAGAGCAGGTGACAATATGCCCGACGCCAGGAGGGCAAATTGTCTCCGCTGTGGGGGCACATAAACCCTGTATTCAGGCAATAATATTTTATTACATGCCTCTTCACAGTCAATGCTATATGACATTTAGTTACATGCAGGGCATTTTCAAACAATTTTACGATTAACAACCAGCATCAAACAGATTTAACGAAAATCAACATAAAGTTCGCGCATGGATATTATACATCAAGCATTAATAATAATAATAATATAATAATAATAATAATAATAATAATAATAATAATAATAATAATAATAATTTATTTATAAAGCGTCAATATCCACAACAAAGTGATCAAGGACGCTGTGATAAAATTTACATATCACAAAAAGCAATTAAAACAGTAATAAAAAAACTACAATAAAACCATCTAAAACCAAAGTCTAAAAAGCAGATTTAAAAGGAAAGTTTTAACATTAGTTTAAAAATTGACAGGCTAGGAGAACGCCGAATATCTAATGGAAGACTGTTCCAGAGTATGGGAGCTGCCACACTAAACGAACGATCTCCATACTTCTTTGTGCGCGATCGAACCGGACGAAGTCTGAACTGGTCAGCTGACCTCAAGTTACGACATGGAACATAGAGTGATATCATATTTGAAAGATAACTGGGAGCAAGCCCGTGAATACACTTAAAAGTCAGGACTAACATCTTAAATACAATGCGCTGTGTCACCGGTAACCAATGCAACTGGTACACAACAGGGGTGATATGAAGAGAGATTTTTGAACGAGTTACAATTCTTGCAGCCATGTTTTGAACACGTGAATCTGAATGATTAAATTATTCGGAAGTCCATACAACAGAGAGTTACAGAAATCAATACGAGATGTGATAAAAGCATGGACAAGTTGTTCTGTGGCAGACCTTGATAAATATTTACGAATACGAGCAATGCGTCGTAGATGAAAGGTTGCCGTACGGCAGATCTCTGAAACATGAGGTCTCAGTGTGAGATGAGAATCAAGGATGACACCTAGGCTTTTGGCCTGATAGCAAACAGGAATTTTAGCATCTCCAACACAAATTTCTGTGATATTTCTATCAGATGGACAATTCGAGGAGAAAATCACAAATTCTGTTTTATCATCGTTTAAAGTGAGAAATTTGTAGACATCCAGAGTCTGACATCTAAAATGCAATTTTCAAGATTTGAAATCATTCTAATGGCATTATCCCTGGTGAAAGACATATACGATGTTGAATCATCAGCATAAAAACTATAAAGACATCCATGACTAGCAACTAGTTAGTTAAGCGTCTCCTTTGACGACAAAAACGTCCAAAGGGCTTCACTGGACCGGGTAACCATGGAAACCGGTCAGTACATCGTTCACCGGCCCGCTAACTCCCCTGATGTTCCTATTCAAATCAATGCACTGATTTGCACTCAGATCGAGGCATGTAATAAACTTTACATACCGTTGATGTTGTTGTTCGGGTTGGGGTGGTAAATTTTCAAAAACTTCCTCCGCAGCTAGCAAATCTGACAGACTGAAAAGTTCTTGGAGGTTTTCTTTGACCGACATGGTGGAATGACAAGGTTGTTGTTATAGTGACACTTTTACCGGTGTCTCATGAAAATCACAAAATATTTCAGATGATGAAAATCATGTAAGATGAAGTTAATTTTACTTCCAAATCGGTACGGTACATGCAAATGTTATGTTTGTTATTATTTTTCCGAACGCATTTACCATGAATTCATTATTTTTGTTAAAGTTGTGCTTTTGAATTTTCGGTCCTTCGATAGCACATTTGCTTGTCGTCTGCGCGTCTGTACTTACGCACGGACGGAACAGCTGGTCGGTCATCGATCTGTCAGTGCCCTTACGGTGTGCTACTGCATTTCGAGTGAATTCAAATTGGTGGCACTATTGGTAGGTTAATCCGATATCATCACATGTTAGCTACCTCGCATTTTCCTATGCTTCAAAACCCTCCCACTTTAGTTTTTTTTCGGGCGCCACCATGTAAGTAGTCAGGTATGCAAACAAGAGGCCATATCAGGTTTTCTTATGCAAACCAACGGTCGTATCCCTTTTTATATCCAAATATTCAATTGAAAGAAAGAGAGACGCGCCATTCCATTTATATGCAAATAACATGGTGAATCACTTTATTGACATGCAAATCAATATGATATATCATGTAACTGAACTCATGATAAAACCTCTTATCATATGATAATATTCCACAAAGTGCATGATGTCTTCCAACATTACCTTTTTAAATGCGTTAACAACCCTTTGAAGGATTCGCGTTCAGAAAAAAAGGAACAACTTAGCACGGTTATTGAATGTCTTTGGATTTCACACGGCCGAGGGACATGTATTTGAACATCACCTTCGTCCTTTCCTATCATAATATGGGGTTGTCAGGGCATACCGTGCCGTCACTGCTATAGCTTGTATATGTAAAGTTGCAACTTGTGTGATGACAAGAGAGGTAACACAAGACTTGAACAAGGCGGGAAACAACACCTATGCAAGCAACTAAAATGCCCCACCAACGATGCATGATCATAAAGCAATGAGGGTGCGTTACAAGAGAGAGACCTCATCCAAATTTTTTGGGTGTGTCATTTACTTTATTTTACTGTAATCTCGCATTCCCGACTCTCGTGAAAAAAATCTGATTAAAAAAAGTATTTTCCTTACCTGAAATATAGCACACTGTACATACAAGTGTGAGCAATTGTAGGTTTTGGGAGACGTAGCAATTCATCTTACCGCCAAAGCGCCTACGTTATGTTTCCCACTGTGTGAAGAATATATAAGAAACATCTATAACAATGTATCGTAATGAAAATTGCAAAAGAGTTTGCAAGTGCCGGATACCAGATGTGAAAGACAGGTATCATTACCGTTCAATGGAAAATCGACTGCATGTTTACTTACTAATTAAATAATTAGCTATTTATTGATTGATAAATGAAAAAGCATTACGGAAATATTGAACTAGTCTAAAGATCACTCAAATAGAGCTTTGTCTTTGTGGATCTACGATTGTCTACTATTAGAAAAGTGTTTCTCATTATTGACATATGTGCAAGAGATCGGAGAAACCCGGAGTTTGTGTTCGACTCTCAGCATACAATTGGGCACCTCAAATCAAGAAATCGACATCAACCAGCAAATAACTACGCATTATATTACCATGCCCTGCCCGTCGAATTTTGATTGGTCGAGCTGAACCACGTGACTGACCACAAATACACAGTAATGGTTTGTGTACATGCCCGTGAATATGAATATAAGATTAACAACTCAAAGTCTCGTACCTTTATAGCTCAAACGTAAGTCACTATCAATAACAAAATAAAATGGAGCTCTTGTAGGTCAAGTTGAGATACTTTTTCTGAAAACATCTCAGGATTTGCCAATTTTTTACAGCACGCGCGTGACAGCGCGTCGAGTATTGTTCAATTTCTAGGGCCCAGTTATCGTTTTCGGAAATTTGGACGGTTTCTTTGGTTCGCTGATAATATAATGGAAATAACAGACTCCGCTCTGACCATTAAAGTTTATTAATGGGCGCGGGCTCGAGGTAAGCCAAATTAAAGGGCTATGCAACGCTCGCCCGTTAATTTTTGGCTTTTCTCTCGCCCTTGCCAACAAATAAACGTTAGAAGGAAATACAATTTTGAAGGATTTCTGTCACTAACACTGATTATCAGCAACAACAAAAACAAACAATACCATCTCTTGACTGTTGGAAAAAGATAAAGTGACACTCGGATAAATATCATAAAATACCACAGGACCATAACCGGCAAGCCCTTCTAAACAATATTATTATAAATGAGGTATTAAGATAAATGGTGAACCAAACAGTGATTTGATGTCATGATACCTACCTCTTAGTTTTGTTTCTTTGTTGTTTGTTTGTTTGTTTGTTGTTATAATGACTGGTAAACGGTAAGCATTGTAATCCATTATTATATGAATAACGGTCGTCAATATGACTGAGTCCTATCCAAAATTGTTATTTGTATTTAGGACTTTACCGAAACTAGATAATTACTAGATAACGACGTTTTTTTCTCGATGATATGAAGAGGGAAGCAATTTTTGCTAACTTATCGAAGTGGTATGATGCTAAAAGCTATGTAATCAAGTTGGGAAACATCCTGTTTGGCCTTCTTGCTTGTAATTGGCTACTATGATATATCTTACTTTGTCAGCATTTTTTTCTTTTTTAATGGGCGGAAATCTTTCTTCTCTAATTCTTCATTATCAAGACAATGTGTTTCATATCCTTGCTTGGCAGACCTGAAGATTTATCTAATATAAATATTATTTACTTGATGAAATATTCAATGGAAAACAAAACAATGACAAACTGTTAAAGGGCTGTTAACACATTCGCTAGTGCGAGAACCTGGGATTGAGAACGGCACCTTTAAGCTGCAAAGGAAGAATAAGGCATTACTTTCCGGGAGTTTTTGGAGTCAGTTGAGAAAACATGAGGCAATTATGGCAATAGACTTTGTCGGTATAAAGAAAACAAACGTCGGTTTTCTATGTTTTACCCTTTTCTTCTTTCTGTATTTATTTCTTTCGCCCATTTTTATTACCTTTCTTATTTTCTACCTCTTGTGTTTATGACTGCATGTATGCATGCATACATGTATGCATGAAGGTCTGTATGCATGCATACAGTTCCATGTATTATCACGTAGCGTGTTTGTGATGTAGCTATGTCGGATACGTACACTCTGTGGCAGGGAACTTCCAGTAGTAGAGACGGCAACAGGTAGACAAATGTATTCTAAGTCGTAGCACTTTATTCAGCTGAGTAACATAAGTTACACGGTAAAACTTTTATGAGTTACACTAGTCTAATAATAGGCGTCGGTCACGGTCAATGTCATCTCGGCGTCGCAACAGGTTCTCTCTTACCACAATAAAATGCAGAGTTTATATTGAGTTAAAATCTGGCTTTGGCATGACTTTGAAATGCGTCTATAATTAAACTAAAAGAGAGCCGGCAGAAGTGAAAGAAAGGAATGTTCCTCCAATCAGTACTTCTGTCAACATAGCGTCCGATCAATGCTAATGACTTAAGCAGTTGTCAAAACAATACGTTCACTATAATACAATAATGGAGCAATAAATATTGGCGTTAGTATTTTTAAGGTTTAACGTATATATATAAGTAAGTAATTTTTCTGTCATACGTTGGGGAATGTTCAATTCTCCCTTGGCTACTGATCGAAAGCTGAATATTGTAATCTTGAAAATAACGTTTTCTCGGAATCAAAGGCTCCCAAAATTGTGATCACGGGCAATTTTATTTGAAGTATGTAAAGATTAATGATGTCATAATTATCATTGTCTTGTCTGAAACCTTCGTGCATGAATTGTCCAAATCATGTTAGTCACATCACATTCTCATGACGATAATCATACGCCAAAAAGTAACACATCGTGACTGAAATTTGTTACTTCCACTTGCACATGTCCCTATTCGTGTCTCTGCTACCATGGCATCTGCCTTGATCAACACGATGCCGTTCCCTTGGAACCCCAGCAGCTTTCAAGAACAAAGAGAGGGGCAAAATGGTCAAAGTACGTTGAGAGTTGTGAGGAGAGAAGGGAGCACGAGGAATGACATCCACGATATTACTTGGGTCAAAAATACTTAGCCTCATGATATGACTAATCAGATTTAATCCTCCGAGTTAGCTAATTTTCAACAGCACTTTCATAGCAGTCCACATATTCTCTTATCAACGCTTTTTTATGTGGTTTACACTTGGAAAAAGCTTCAAGTAAAACCATCCACAAAGAAACTGCAAAAATAAACCAAACGAACGCTGACGCCGCCACCAATTCATTCGCCATCCAACTGACAAACGAACTTTTAGTGAACACATTATACGTGCCGGTGGTACAGTAGACAGGGGAAGAGCAAATGTCTAGTGGGTAAAATGTGGTATTGCGCCCTCAATTACTTTAGTTTTGGCTGTAGTACATTCGGTTTATGTTTCTTTATTAGCCAGTGCTGTGTTGACATCGAATTCCTATTCTTTTGTAACGACAACGACTCCTTACAGCAAACGGTTTGGCGCCAAGAGCCGAATTCGGAGTAGCTTAACAGAAAAGGATGGTAATGTTCTGTTTCGGAGAATTATTGGTACTCTTAATGGCTCTGTCAAATATTACAGGTGGGTAGTAGTCTTCATAAGTCGACCAGATCTTTAAAATACCGTCGAAAGAGAAGGACAATTATGAAACATATATAATGTATTTTATACGCTATTTTATATTAGCAGTTCCTCGATATTTTTCGTACAAACAGGTTTTGCAGACGCCCAAATCATTGAACATCCCATAGACACACTGGCTATCAAGGGATCCGACGCACAGTTAAATTGTACTGTCGATATCACATCAAACACAGTAGAAGTGCAGTGGTATGTGAACACACTAGATAGAGACAACAGGATAACATTCGGTGAAGTATCATTGAATTCGTCGTTATACAGAGTTGAAGGAAATCATACACGGGGAGAGTATCACCTGTATTTCCCGAAAGTGATATTGTCCTTAGCGAGCATCTACTACTGCCAGGCTTTATTCGATGAAGTGTCGCCGCATGTTCAATTGAGTATAATAAGTAAGTTTCAATTTAGACATTAACATAGACCAATCAACATGTATCTTTTCTTATCCTCCTTAATAAACACCAGAGGTACACGGTTCTTTTGAAAATTTGCGAATGTATGTATGTATGTATGTATGTATGTATGTATGTATGTATGTATGTATGTATGTATGTATGTATGTATGTATGTATGTATGTATGTATGTATGTATGTATGTATGTATGTATGTATGTATGTATGTATGTATGTATGTATGTATGTATGTATGTATGTATGTATGTATGTATGTATGTATGTATGTATGTATGTATGTATGTATGTGTGTCTGTGTATGTATGTATGTATGTATGTATGTATGTATGTATGTATGTATGTATGTATGTATGTATGTATGTATGTATGTATGTATGTATGTATGTATGTATGTATGTATGTATGTATGTATGTATGTATGTATGTATGTAGGTGTGTAGGTAGGTGTGTAGGTAGGTAGGTAGGTAAGTAGTTAGGTATTAGGTAGGTAAGTAGGTATGAGGTCAGCATATACATGTATTCGCCTAAATACTGATATATGTTATGTATATCTGTGCGTAATGGTGGATATTATTGAGTTCTTATTCAAGCAAGATACACATAATATGATAATGAAGGTTTCAATGCCTTTTTATTACTTTTAGGAACGATGAATTTGCAGAAATATATCCCTTTTGCCTAATGCCTTAGGTTGAGTTGTTTGTTTCTTGTAATGAAATACATTGAGAGGTAATAAGCTGGCACTATTGTCTGAATTACGCCATGATATGTGTTTTTGTAAAACATGATATGTTCATGCTATCCTATGCTATCAATTCAAATGCGCATCTTGTATAGGCACTTTATCAATACATTGCGAGTGTTTTGACGACCAATTCACCGTAGCGGTGATGATAATGTTACTCTCTGCGCAGAAGTAAGCAAAAGTGTCCTTCTCATTGGTTGCACCAAAATCTTCTCAATTAGCCCTTCAAGTTCCTCTGCTGCCTAAATGTAAGATTCGCCGGTTCGTCCCTTAGCCCGGGCGCTCTCATGCTGTGCAAACCCACATTACATGTTCATGAGATTTGTGACACTGTTGTTCGCATTTCATTTGAAGATATTAATTATGATGCCAAGAGACAGCGGATATAGTGAGACAACTTTTATTTCCCTCGAAACACAATGATCAACTTTAAAATATTTGTAATATGTTCTTCTCTGCAGATGATGGACCGTTATGTTCAGCTTTTCCAGGAACAACTGTCATAGCTCACAAAACAGCATTGTTTAACTGTACAGTTGTCGATGGTATTCCCCCTGGTCAGTCAGTGTGGACTGTAAATAACAAAGTTGTCTCAATAGCAACACTTCAGTTCATACGATAACAAGATCATTTGACAGATATGATAATGGCGCTATTCTCAATTGTGGAATAATACATCAAACTCTGCCACCGCCTGAAGAGAGTGGCCTGACTTGTGAGCAACCAATTACAATGGATATACAATGTAAGTTTCCTGTTCCGTTTATATTTGTGTTCGTGCTTTCTTGAGTTTTAAGTAAATTTACAAAGCTTTTAGACACTTCAGACTTTTTCTGTCATTTTTTAATTGTTCCTTCTTGCAAGTGTAATAGAATTCTTTATAATTATAACTAATTTTCAATTTTTCAACGCTTTATCAACGTACCCAAGGCATTTGTTCAACTAAATCTATCTATCTGTGAATAAACACAGGGATATACGACATCATAAATTTATTTTCTTGTTCATAACCTAGCACGTTAGGCTGGAAACACCGAATATTTACCGACCATTCCTGCTGATACTCGTGAACAATCTTAGCAGAACAGAAAGAAATAAATGAGCTTTTAACGGGTTGAAATGCTAGCGTTGAGTGTTAACAATATTTCATCAGTATTGACCATTATGATATCGAGCAAATACTGACATTTAAGCACAGTACCAAAAAGAGATTCGCTACAATCGGAGTTCCAAGGAAGTATTGCTACATAAATACAGAGAACATGGCAAAAATAATTCTATAACAATCATTTATAAACATTCATGTATTGTCAGTGATAGTATTTTTCACGGTTAATTTTATTCCTCCAATGTGTCAAACTAGGTAACGCAACCCTTGTCACTTCTTTTCGTTATAGTCCCACCCATAGTAAATACTACCTATGAGACAGCGAGTACTGTCCTCGAAGGTGAAGATTATTTTGCCACTTGTGGGGTACAGGAAAGGGGTAACCCGGATGTCGTCGATCAATGGTATTGGTACTTTCCCAATGGAGCAAAATACGATAATGGAACGCTATATCTGATAGATGTCACCAGAGAAGCAAATGGCACTTACACGTGTGTTGCTGAGAATACTTACTATGATGGCAGTACTGGATACGGAAATGCTACGGTGGATTTGAATGTTCATTGTAAGTATTTTGCACTTGGCACGATATTTTTATAAAGCCAAAAATGGTCTGTATCCTTATTTGCAAAGTCAAGTATGTGCAAAAATGTCTTGTTCTCCTGTGCATAATTTTTCTTGGCTTTGCGTTTGGACCTACAGATGTACCACTAGCTGTCATTTCTGATGTCAGTGCTGCCACAGTGATAGAAGGTCAAACATACACCGCATACTGTGAGGCAGATGCAAATCCAGCCGCGGAATTGTACTGGACTGATCCTAAAGTTGACCGTATCGCCGTTGGCGATATACTAGAAATCATAGACACAAAAAGAGAGGACGTCGGTAACTACACGTGTCATGCAACAAATGTCTTGTTTACTGGTAGAGCAGGTTATGCGAATGCGACTGTACATTTAGATGTTCAATGTAAGTATTAGAACTTAATATCTGTACATTGCATTATGACGACATATTTATGTATACTTATCAACATATTTGTGTATTCGTAAACGCTTCAAAAGGATCAAGATCTACGTTTGAAATAAACAGATGAACTTTTTAGACTATCACAAAAGTGTTGATGGTTTAATGAATAGGTGAATCGACGTGACTGTATTATTGCTAAGTTGATCATGCTTTCAAGACATTCAGACATTACCAGTCTTGATATTTACCTCATTTAAGTGTATTTCCATTTTATTGACGATTCTACACTTTCCTGGACCTCGTCGTATTAATGTCATCGTAGCTTATTTATTAGAAATAAAACGGTTGTCTACCTTTTTATTAGAAAGTGTTTTCAATTACTTTTCATGTTCTTTGCCAGAGAGAGGTGTTTAATAATACAGGCGAGTGAGCCTTCCATCTGATTAATATCGAATCTCTTGAATAATATGGTACCATCATGGTGATTGCGTTGCAAATATTCTCTTTCACATTTCAATGCAGATAATCCTATCTTGACAACTTCTATTCATGGCAATGCAAGCGCTAACGGAGAAATCATTGAAGACGAAAGCATAATGGTTCATTGTATGGTCGGTCATTCCAACCCATCGATTGATGTTTGTATTGGGAAAGTGATCTGGCCGACAACACTTGGCTGAATTTAACTGATATATCGAGACAGAATACTGGTCATTACACGTGCAGGGCAAACAATACATTCTGGGACGAGTCAACAGGATCAGGAAATACATCGATATTCATTGACGTGCAGTGTAAGTTTTCCAGTGCGATGAACCGCTTGAACCGAACTCCCTTCCAATGCATTAACTTTAATCGCGCGATAATTGCTTGGAAATATGTCTGTCCCTTGCCTTTTTGCTGGTTGTTTCCTATAATGTGGACAAAGATCTGTTAAGCCAATAACTCAAAACATTACACTTTTATGAATAAGTTAGAAGAAAACTCGCATTTAGAATTTGGAACCAAAAGTTATAAGAGCTGGGATAGCAATGCAGACTATTATATCGAAACTTTAAGAAATGTGAGTTTATCTCTCTATTGAAATTATGCAGTAATATTTGTCTATCGTCTTTGAACTCGTCTCTGCCAATGGATGTTTTGGTTCGGAAGTAGCGCAGCTAGATGCCGGTGTACTTATAAGATACTAGTCGTTGACAAACAAACGTATCAGGGTTAGAGTGCTCATTAATATGCTTAAATGCAATTACACTCTTACACATAAGTGATTAACGTCTACATGTATTAAAACAGTTCACCTGTACCGTTACGTGCGCGTATAACTTTTATCTGCAGAGCAATGCAACGACAGAAAATAGTCTACCATAACTGCATATTTTTGTTTGTATGCAGCTAATATTTTATGTGTGTTTTCAAATTTAACAAATGTAATAATTATAGATCCCCTTGGAGAGTCTGCAGGCTTGCAGCACTGATGCTTGCGGTTTACTCTGCTGGCCTCGTACTAATTACTCACTGTTTCAGGGAGGGCCGCAGAACACAACGTAAACTATTGTGCACATACACCGAGGACGTCACGCTTGCACTGTCTCGGCATGGCGTTCTATCAGGTTTCAAACTATTAATAGGTAGAACATAAATATTGTGCATTAGGAAGAGCCATTATATTTACAGAAAAATAACAAAATGAGAAGATAGGCGATTTTGATTTGATTCAACATTATGCTGTCTCAGTTTGTGTGATGTTCATATTTTATCTATTCTGCTAATATACCTGACCATTTCGTCCACAGATTCACCAGAGATCGAGAGTTTCAATGAAACCATATTTACCGTTGAAGACAGAGATTTTACGATTACATGTTCTGTCGAAGCTAATCCACCACCGAATGTTATTTGGAAACACGTTGGAGAGTGTTATCGGACGATGGAACATTGACATGCACAGGAATACAACGACACCAAAGTGGGCAATTTACTTGTGAAGCCAACAACACATTTTGGAATAACATCACAGTAACTACTTTGGAGTCATTTAACTTAGACGTGCAATGTATGTATTACTCTACTATTGCGTTGTTTTGTCTTTGTTTACTTTTCGTAAGAATTCCAATGTTTGTAAATTTAAAGAAGGATGATGTCAAGATCCTAAATTAATAATACGATACCAAGCAAAATATATAAAATAGAGCAACCCCGCCAAATGCCTATCTAAGTGTACAAAAACATTGAAACGATGGAAGACACATAGAGATCACAAATCTATACATAAATATAATAATAAGTAAATGATCTCAAAAGGAGAATTGTCCTACGGCACTGATAAATTCTCTTTTCCATCAGATCCGCCGACAATTGCAGTGAAATCAGAACATGTTTGCAAAGAAGATGAGAGTGTGACCTTAATCTGCGAAGTAAAAGATGCAACCCGATGAACGTAGATATTGTGTGGCTTTAAAAAATGGAAGTATGGTATCCAGTGCTAACATTACGTTAACTGAAGTAAGTCGCGACGACGCAGGGCAATACGTTTGTAATGGCTACAACATATATTATGATGGTGAACAAGGCAGTGGTAGTGACACCACCATCCTCGATGTTCAATGTAAGTAAGGCCATCACACATCAAACAACTTTCTTTATAAAAGATAAAACCGTGTAAAAATATTCCGTCATCCCTAAGTAAATTTGTCTATCAAATGCTGAACATTGGTCTACGTTTTTACTTCACACTAAGAACAAATTACTTTGTTTCGTTGTTTTGTGAAACGTTTAATTCGTAATCAGCACGGGAAGAAGGAATATTTACGATTTTTTACAGTACATCGGGAGTCAAATATGGTATAGAGAGCAGTCATGAATCTTGATGTACCCCATTCTTCTAAAACGTGTCGTAACATGTACTTTGACGATTACAGACTTACCCAAAGTGTTTCTACAGAGCATGCCCATGAGAGTCAGGGAGGAAGCACCTGTCACGCTTAACTGTACGATAGATTCAAATCCGCCGGCGGATAGCCACAATTGGACACTCAATGGTGATGTAATATCGTCTGAATTAATTCACACCATTGACCAGACTGATCGTAGTGATGCTGGTTTGTACAATTGCACAGCAGTGAATACATTCTATGACGGCGAGAAAGGCATGGGATACAACACAACAGAATTGGTTGTTGAGTGTAAGTATGGACCATCAATATGAAATTGATATTAAGAGTTTGGATAATATTATTGAATCGCTGTAACACTGAAGTGTGTCGAACCATATACATGCAAATTTTGAAGTGGAGACTGACATGATCATGGCAAAATATTCGTCTACGTATCTGTTGTCTGTCGTTGTGTCTCTTTGTCTGTCTGCTTATCTGTCTCTATCTGTGTTGTTGTCTGTTTATCTTCTGTCTCAATTATTATAATCGATGTCTCTCTGTAGATGTAGCAAATGTCGATATCGATGGCCTAGAAACTGCAGTCGTTGACGGAACGAAAACAACAATCACATGTACGGTTACAGATGGGATACCCGATCCGCATTCGATTACACTGTACCATGTTTGGTCCAATGGAACAGAAAACGAAGTTGATACTGTCGAAAATATGGAAGGGCTCAACAATCACACATTCGACCTCCAGATCATCCGACACTGGAATAATGGCAGCTTCTATTGTGCAGCCAGTACACTATTTCATGACGAGAGTGTTGACTTTGGAACAAGTACAAGTATACAAATGATTGTTCACTGTAAGTAAACCTGCACCAAAAATTTTGATGACATATATGATATTACGCCTGATAATGTTTATAGAGGACACTTAGTAAAGTCAAATGAAGAGAAAACTTCGCTAACATTGTTATTACGACTGCAAGCCTGGTATAGATAGAAATAAGTCAAACGTTTAGTCAAATTAGTAGACGTTATGATTAGTTCAGACGGCATAACACCTATAGCCGCAATTGCATTTACTGAATTATGTTGATTTTAAATCCTCCCTGCATAACTGAATATGTTTTAAATTCTTAATGTTTGAAACATTTTGAGAAATTAATCTCATATCCTTGATTAGACTTTGATGCGTTGAATATAAAATAAGGTTCATCAATATACAGAGGTCACCACATCTTAGAGGCAAATATTATATGGCAAACACAGAGAAATTTATTTATTTTATTTATTTATTAAAGGAGAATATAGTTGGAATATTAAACAATTATGGGTATATCCATGAGGACACGATAAATGGGTTTTGATTCTGTCACTGTTTTTTCAATTGTATTTTCCCAGATAAACCAATCATAACAAATCCACCAACCGAGGTAGTCACTAGGAATCAAGGAGATTCTGTGAACCTTAAATGTAGCGTAGATGCCTCTCCTACCTTCAATGTGACCTGGACCAAGGGAAATGACGAATTAAATCCAGGAGAAGACAGCACTACTTTGCATATCGCCAACGCCAAAGAAAGTGATGAGGGGGTTTATAAGTGCACCGCGGCCAATTACCTAGGATTCGACAGTCATGAAATCACTCTTACCATAGTAGCACCAGCGACGCCAAGTAAGCATGATGAACCGATTCTTTGATTGAGTTAAAACAAATCGCACTATAGACAGCTTAAAGTCATCTTGTCCCTGATATTTTGAGACCGATAACTTATAATTACATCTGTCTGTCTGTCTCTGTCTGTCTGTCTGTCTATCTGTCTGTCTGTGTCTCTCTGTCTCTGTCTGTCTGTCTGTCTGTCTGTCTGTCTGTCTCTCTCTCTCTCTGTCTCTCTCTCTGTCTCTCTCTCTCTCTCTCTCTCTCTCTCTCTCTCTCTCTCTCTCTCTCTCTCTCTCTCTCTCTCTCTCCCTCTCTCTCTCTCTCTCTCTCTCTCTCTCAGCTCCGTCAGGAAGCCAAGACCCTGATATCCCGTTGATTGCTGGTATATCTGCCGGAATACTTGCTCTGTTGATTGTCATCATCGTGCTCGCCGTGATGATCAATCGACAGAAAAAGCCAACCAGTAAAACAAAGAACGAAGCAGGTAACTATATGTTCTTTATCAGAGCCTTATTTATTTCAAATATGCTCTTACATTATGATATAGTCTCAATCTGATTTAACACATAGCATCTTTTCATGTCGAAGCCATTCAGTGAAATAAACTATTTGCATACCTCTAATTTAGGTTGATAAACCCTATGCTAGTCTCATTAGTTTTTCATCTTATTCTTGATTTTTCAGAGATGTCTGTTTTGGATCAACAACAGTAAGTGCAGTGAAATATGACATTGCAAAATTCGGGAAATATCATTTAGCCCCGAAACAAACAGAGACACTGATTTAGTAAATGGCATCTTGCAAGGCAATTTAAATGTTTTATTGACAGAAATACTATAGGGTGAATTTGTTAAAATATCGCATTTCACGGGCAATGTTATTACGTAAGCAACGTCACACGATAAATTAACTTCAAAATTACGTTTTCATTTTTATTTACACGAAGTTGAATTCATTAGATTTAATAATAAATCAATCAATATGCCAAAATTATCATTAAATTTCGGTCTATTTGACTCACAGAACTTCTCCGGTATTAGACGCCTATGTTAATCCGGACAACAACATGAATGAGTCTGATGGAACAAACGAAAAGCGGAATTCTAACATGTATACAGGTAAACCATGTCACCTATTCAATATCGGTTCGTGGGATATTTATCCAAATCTACTGACGTCGTACGCTAGAATATACTAAATTTGTATGTTTTGGATCGCCAGCGCTAGCTCTCACGCTACAACTGCTGTTGTAAATGAACATCGGGGTCCACATTCCATGATTTTACCTAACGACACAGCTGGGCTAAGCATTGCTGGTCTTTCTCTGGCTTGCAAAATATTTGTTTGTGCATCATTGCCTTGAAGGGAGTGCGTTCTCTCTGTGACTGTGTTGATTACTAGATTTGAAGCCAGCGACAGATTTCGAAACAAGAGTTAAAATACGTGAGCATTTATATTCTTCTTTACATCCCTTGAAGAGGGGCCTATGTCAACATTTAAGACAGGCAACGAAGAAAACAATATTGGAAGGACCGAAGATGATGACGTGGACGACATCGCTGCACTCTATGCACAGCCACTAGGGAAATCTTCACGTCAGGTTAGAATAATTGGTATCATTATTTTTCTATCTGAATTTACACTGTTGAATGCTTTTAATTTTAGCGTCATGTTTGATTAGTTTTTTGTGTTTTATTTTTAATCATCTGTTATTCATTTGTTCATTAATTCGTTCATGTATTCATTTATTCTCCCTTTCATGCATTTCGTTATTATAAGACTCTTGTATAATGACAAGACCGTGATCACGAGTTCTCAGAGGAAACCAATCGTACGTCTTACAGGTGAACAGATTTGGTTGTTTACCTGCCTGGCTGCTCTTCCCCTCCCCTCCCAGTTACTCAACCTTGTCCATCGGTGTATTCACATGTTCAATTGCTTACCCTTACGTTGTCATAGGATATTATAACCTTATCTTTCGAATGCTCAACCTATTTGAACCGCACCAAGCCTTTAATGCATTATTTCTGCTATCTGATCATTTCAGGGAAATGAATCTAAGACTAGGAATTCAATGCCATTCGATGCGGGTGAGTACATGTCGATTTTATAGCAAATTAACTGACAACAGCAATAAAAGAGATTCCTTAAAAAAATTAACAGAATGTGCGAAAAAATGCTGATAGTATTTAAATTTAAAGAGAAGCCAAACATTAAAACAATAAGTTATTGTCAGAAAATTGTTACTAAGCGTCATCAATATATTTTGATTCCATTCAACAGGGGCCATTAATCGACTTATATTATTTTTAAATATAAATATACGCTATTCCAATTTAGATATTTGCACTGTAGTCTGAGTATACTGGAAACAACACAATTTAACCGGTTAGTCATCTTGATTGCCTGTGTATGGCTATTCGATCAATAGGTATGATATACATTTTGTCGTATTTCAATCCCGATATCAGGCTATCTTTCCATAGGCAAATGATATAGCTATTTTACTTGCAAACACATGTTCCCATTCAATGTTTTCTTGTTATCTCAGAGCCTGGAGAATACGATCCACCAGCAGAACCCCCTAGAATGGTAAGCTGTTATTGTTACCATTAATTTGCCGAAGGTTTAGTTTTGCAGATCCCAATGTTACATGAGATCATCTTAATGTACTTGGCTCGTCCTAATGTCGATTGTAACAAATCGTTACTGCAATACTGTGATTTTAATGAATTGACTTTGGATACTCACTGAGGTCTCGGGAAGACGGGTGACTTTGCACGACTACACGATTCTATCGACAACATATTAGAAGTCATATTGAAATCGTTATTTGACACCAGTCTACCGAGAACTGACTAATATTTGTCATTTGAAGAGAATGCCCAGCATTTGATCGGCTGCAACAGACGGAAGTGGTGACTATCACAATGTGGTTACATAATTTTCTTTGGCGCTTCATTGATACCTTACAAGGCTGCTGCATATTGAATGTATCGAAGGAGTTTTACTATTGTTTATTTGTTTATGTCACCTAGTCACCTAGTAACGTCCATGACGGTCAATAAAGTAGATAACCATTATGATTAATTCCATTTTGTTACAGTACAACAAGGACAAGAACGTCGAAGGTATCACCTACGCTGACTTGGGTTTTGCTCCTGACTCCGGTCGAGGTGCACCTGGGAAGCCACCAGAAGACACGACTGAGTATGCCAGGGTCGATTTCAGCAAAATGGCTTAATCGTAAATGAAGGAATGTTAACTCAAGACAGTGAATTGTGTATTTTTCGATCACTATATTAGCTGACTTGCCAAGTGTTATTGGTCGGAGAACTGTTCTATATCCTCATTTTTTTTAGTTCAGTATTAACATCTCAATTGTGTTTCAGCATATCAGAAAGTAATTTCAGAGTACTGAATAGTGTCATATATGTTAACACTGATAATTTGTCCTTATTGTAAGAAGTAGGCAAAAATATATATATATATTATATATATATATATATATATATATATATATATATATGTGTGTGTGTGTGTGTGTGTGTGTGTGTGTGTGTGTGAGAGAGAGAGAGAGAGAGAGAGAGAGAGAGAGAGAGAGAGAGAGAGAGAGAGAGAGAGAGAGAGAGTAATGTATGTATGTATACAGATGTCCTCATGTGCTCGATATCATAAGTTTCATGCGTCAATCTTAGCGTTATATTTGTGTAATGGACTTTCCTACATATTTACAATGCTTGAATTGTCCTTTACCGCAGAGTCATATTGTACTTATTTAAAAGTATATTCGGAATTTTACGACATAAATAGCTGGGATGTAGACGTGATGTCAAACGACTTTTGTAAAACCCAAAATATGAATATATGTAAGCAATTTTAAACCTTAAAAACCAAGATCATTTTGATATATGAGTAGTTATTTTCATGTATTTTGAGATCAAGAGTTGAAACGTTATGTAGGTGAGTTACTTGGGGTGAAAATAAATATCATTGTAAATTAGAAAATATGAATAACGCATTGTATTTTCCTTCCGATTCATTACGAAAAATATGGTAGTGAAATAGCATTTTAGGTTTTATATATATTAATCGTAAAAATGTGGTGAGGTCACCTTAGCATTTAACAAGATCGGAACTAATTCGGGATAATTGGATGGTGAAGCAATGTCTATTTGATCTGCAAATGTAGGCTCATCTGCTTTTCTTATTCAGTTACACATTTGTTTTTATGAGTATTTGTAATATCGCAACACTCAGCTGTTCGGCACCTAACACTTTTGAGAAATTTGAAAAATATGAAAATCCAATTATTCCAAATTTGTTCCAATCGTGTTATTAAAGTATTTAAATTCTTCTGTGACCAGTTCCCAGCTCCAAAGTTTCGTTGTAACTTTTATTCTGAATCTGAGTTGTATCTGTCTATAAAATAATATCCAAAATATTGCGCCAGTAGACATTTTGAATATGCGTTGGTTAGAAATTCGGGCTATATTTAGAACAGCAAACAATTTTATATGGTTATTGTGTTGTTCCTTATTTAATTTTGAACACAGTGAAAACGCTGTAATGACCAACGTTGACCTTTTAACTTGACTTTTTCGGTAGAAAGTTTTTGTCGGGTGTGTGTGGAAAGCAATCTATCAGGTCTTATTTATTTTATTGGCATAAGTGATTACCAAACAACGTTCTACACTGTTCAATAGTAGACTAGTTTTTTCTGAAGGCTTGAATTCGGGGCTGGAAATACAGCAAACCGCTTGAGGTCACTGATTCTTTTGCTTGTTCCAACTATTTGTGTCCACTTAAACGAGTTACATGGTGTTTCAAAAGTGTCTTATTACATGTATAACTTTTGGGTATCCCAAACACAGATAATTCTACTTCCTTCTTGAACTCGACGAGAGGAGGTTACTTTTTAAATTGTGTCAAGAGATGAAGTTTGTGACAGCTGAGCTTATTTAGACAAAAATTGAATGTTTTTTCCCATTGGTTGAAGTTATACGCAAGAAGGAAGTATATTTCATTTGTGTGTCATTACAAATCAGTTTTTCCTGTAAAACTGAAATTGAATAACTTCTGTACTATACATTCATAAAGTGCCTAGTCATTTTTAAAAATACATTTCAGGTGGCTATTTGATTGTAAAGCTTTATGTATATTTCTGTCTTTGGAATAAATTTAAATAAAATTTTAAAACATGCTCTCTCTCTCTCTCTCTCTCTCTCTCTCTCTCTCTCTTGAAAATATTGTTGAATTTATTTACTGCCATTGAAATATTTCACATTAGTGGTAGCCAAGAGTCTGAGGGTGATAATGTGATGACGAGAGATGAATTTGTTGACAGGGTTGCCTTTGTGGTGGTTGCCATGGGATGGAGATGTGGCGATAGTGAGTTAGGCAACTGAAATGTAACAGGATGATGAGTACAAAGTGATCTACTTGACTACTGATCCTAACAATCTTAGCGTGGACGTCGGCGGTAATTCAATATGCTCTATGAAAATGTTCATTCGGTACAATATCAATGGCTAGTTTGCGTAAATTGTCAGAAACAACATGTTTGGAATTTGGGTATTCGGTCGAATATGAGAATGTTGTCTTCTGTGTAATCAGATAAAAACTCATGACCTCTGTATAGAAAGGACTACTAGCCCGTCAAAGGTCAAATGTCAAACTATGATTTATGTAAGAAATCTGTGCGGGGAAACAACTAATTTGACATAGATAAATGTTATAAATTTGAATCTGGAAGCGCAACAACTGTTCGTACAACAGGCATTTTTTGTCAGTCTGAACAGTTTCCTCGTTCCTCAATACCAGGCAGTGTCATGACCTGTGTCAGAGGGGGTCACACTTCTTATAAGCCTATATAGGACAAGTGTATCAATCGTTCTTGGCGCAACCTGTGTTGTTTAGGTTAAAGCTTACGTAGAAAGCTTTAGTTGAAATTATGTGAATGACTTCTATGCTTCAGTTTAGAACAATATTCGGAATTTTTTGTGTTCATCAATGTGAGACAGAATTATACCTCTAATAAGAGCATATAAAATTAACAGCCATAAACGTACATAAAGTGCTGATTTCTCTTTTAATCAGTTGAAACAGAAACATATCAAAACGCATAGTAATGTACAGAGCAGCATACCGATATACTAAGAATCCGTTACTCAATAGTAATTCACAATCAGTATAAACAACAATTTTGTTCAACGCCGAGACATAGAGTGACATCTTTCACTGGGCAAAATGCTTGATAAAAAAGAATATATACACATATACTGATTCTGTATATATGTCAAATACGTTAAGTATACGAGAACGTGTACCAATAAAATGCAAAACTACAGTGTACACTTAGTGTGCAAAGATCTGCATTACGTATATTCATAATCTGCATATACGCTAAGCATATCAACGTATTGGAATGATCCATATAGAACGATATTCGTAACGTATGCATTAATATTGTGTCATATACGTCAATATACGCAAATATACTTAATGTTTATCAAGCATTTTGTCCAGTGTTTTATGCTCACTTCAATTAACATTCACTTTATTTAGGTCTTAAGAGGTGATAGTAGTACCGTTGGAAAGTAAAATAATTGTTATTATTTCAACATTAACGTTGCAGATGGTTGCAACCAGGTTTTTGTGTGGGAAAAATCTTAGCAAGGAAATAAATCACATAAAACACATGTCTGACCATCAGAACATTGACAATCGGTCTATGTAATATAGACACAGGTGTAACGTAAAATAAACCTTGTTTACTTTTTGACACTCTTAAAACAAAGAAAAGCAAAAATCTGTGAATTATGCCCTCAAGAGTAAATATAACCTTATGATCGAAATTATTCTCATGTATTTCTGCTTTATTCAATGGCACCTATTTTGATTAATGTTTCTTATGATGCAAGTTGTTTGTATTCATGTTCTATGTTAAACAGTAATTGTAATTTGACAGGTAAGTGTGATATTCTTTATATTTTCTATGACAGAGAGTTGTAGGTGTTATAATGTACGAGTTCGTAAAAGCAAAATTTACAATGTAAGGAGGGAAAATGTTGAATTATATGAATCAAACTTTTCATAACAACGATTTCTGTTTAATTTATTAGCAGATAATCATTGACGTGACGATTCAACTGAAACAGATTCTTATTCACCTATGTTGTTTGGTAGATGATGACACGGTTTGGAAATCTTTTTTTTTTTTTTTTTTTTTTTTTTTTTTTGTTCCAACTGAGAGGTGGAACTCTAAATACGCTTCTTCTAAAATTTTAAGAAGCACAATCGTTTGGTATAGAAGATTGCGAGAGCTACAAAATTAAAATACGCTGTTCTTATCATCACTGTTGTAACATTATGATTCTGCAGAATACATTTGAATGTTATGTTGAATGTATCGTTAAGAGTGGAATTATCTATTTTACAACCTTATGGGAATTCTGTCGTAACTCCTGACTGATCTGCTCAATATGTTTAAAACAAACACACCTTTCAACTCGCAGGCTTTAATATAATATCAGATTAATCTCTTGCAAGAACAAGTACGACATGCCTGCAAAGGTCAGAGTTTGCAATGTGATTTATTGCCAGCTGGTGATACATGGTGCAATTAAGGTTATATGCAGTCATGAAAATATTCTGTGCAACCACGTGTCATTTTCCAGGTGTAAACAGTCAACCTGATAAACACGACGCTTTTGCGATGTGAGTGTTCAGTTTAGTTTGCAGAACTAAAATCCATAAACTAAAACGAGCATGAACATAGCTCATTCTAAATAGCTATAGTAAAGATTTAATGACAAATTATTTTGTTGATAACCAATAAGGCAATATGGTTCTCTCTTTTTGGTCTATTCTGGTCATCAATATGTAGAAGTTATAATTTTAACATCTGTGGTAATGAAGTCTATAGCTTATAATACGTTCATGGGCGTCGATGTCGTTCTCCCTCTCAACGAATCGACGTCGAACGTACCTTGTCTGCGAAGTCGAGCAGTACCTGCCTGTGGTATTGCGAATTTTCTTATCGAAAAGTTTGGCGTGGCTGCAATAAACCCTCAATGGGCTCAACAATAAATTCAGGCGGGCCTGACAGTGCTAGCAAACAAGCCAAACATCGCTGATACCCGAGCTCTCACAACGAGCATTAGAAAATGCCGTGGACACTTCTGTGCAAATGAAAAGCGTGCGCCCACTCACCTTTCTTTAAGTATCCAGGGGGTCGATTGGGACACAATGCAGGTCGAATGTGAGGACAGATACCGCCATACAAATAAATGTTTTGAATTCAAATGCCGTGAAACGTACACACTTTCAATAGTCGCCTTTTCCCCATGTAGAAGTAAGATTTTCACCTTTATGAGCGAAAGCTTAACCAGAGCATGCACTTCCCCCTTTTTTGGGTCTTCGTATTATTTCTCCCTGAAAATGACTATGACAAATATCTCGCACAGGTCAACCAGCAAGCGTTCAATGTTTATCAGGTATTACCTGTCACCTGCATGAAATATATTGCCAGCTTGTTAAAACTGCACCTTGTTTTCAGGTATTTTTTGGTTGTTTAATCGTACTTTGCTGGTCAACCGTCGCGAGTTTTCCTTTATATATTTTTACTATATCACTATTTTGGTACAGGTGGGGGACGACGATGGAGATGTTTTTGTAATTGCACAATATGTGTTTAAAATCATGTGTGAGCTCGAGTCTCGATCTCAACTCATTTATGTTTTCCTCAGACGGTTATATTTCAAAAAGCGATATCTTGAGCATGTGAAGAGGCTTGTTTCCGCCATTTTTAGCTGACTTGAAGTAGACACTACTAAAGTTGACAGTAGTGTGAGTTGTGTCGTGGTTAATACAGCTGCAATTCATCACCATAGCAACACGGAAGACCCCTTAACAATTAAAGTTACGCTTGTTTGGCAACTTTCGAGAATGGTGAATGCATTACACTCCATTTCTCCAAGCAACTACAGTGTACCTTGTGACAGCTGGATTTCAGAATGTCAGTCAGTTTTATTCGATCTCAGCCAGGTGAACATGTTATAACTCAGTCATTACAAATCTTGTAATTTGTTCAATATTTTCGTACCTAGAGACGGAGCCTTCTCAACATTCTTTACAGTATCTGGTGTTGATTGAACGACGGTGTTTTTAGCTCACATTTTGTATACCAATGTGAGGTTATCATATAAGCTAAAGTCGGTGGCGGCTGTATGCATGTTTATATGAATGGTATGCATGCATGTCCGTACGTAGAGTATGTCCGTCAACATCAAAACTCGCGAACTGTATGTACCAATTCCGATCAAATGTAAGCAACACCGTATCATTGGCGGTATTTTTCTTATTCGGTGTCACCGATAAGGATACCATACGGTATCGACAAGGCACAGTCATGCGTGCGAGGTTCTACTCTGTCTGTCTGTCTGTCTGTCTGTTGTCTCTCTGTCTGTCTGTCTCTCTCTCTCTCTCTCTCTCTCTCTCTCTCTCTCTCTCTCTCTCTCTCTCTCTCTCTCTCTCTCTCTCTCTCTCTCTCTCTCTCTCTCTCTCTCTCTCTTTAACATGTCGGAAAACTGGGCACCCTACTGTGTGTTCATTCACTGACCTTAAAATGTTGTATGTGCATGCATAAATGGGGATTACTTCAGATTTCAAGGAAAAACGGATTATGCCGATCAAATTACGTAGGCTGACAATGATGACATCCTGAGAAAGTCTGTTCTATAAATACAATTTTTATCGCAATTAGGAACGAATCTGCTGAAGAGGAAAGCTATTTGATTACGTCCTGGCAGATATACTTTCTTTCAGGAACAAGACCAATCGAAAGACAGATTGGTCATTCTCTTGTTACATTTCCCTTTTGATACTTTCAGCTCTATTGTGTCATAACCCAAAAATAAACAAAATATCCAGTTCATAACGGTCATATGCCTAATGTCTCTTAACTGACAGTTAGCTAAATTTAAATTTCACGTCCTCATTGTGGTTATTCCAGATAATAATCTCATTAGCTTTGACAAGCACGAAATAATGCAGGAACGACAATGGTGAACTTTGCAGATCCATGTCAGTTAATTGCTAGCTTCTGATCACATGCAATTTTGGTGAAACTTAAATGTACTTTTGATCTAATATTGCTTATTCGGAATGAAGGCTTGTTGCAGTTTCATGTTAAAGTATTGATCAGGGGGATACTCCATAAACCTTTACTATTATCTCAAAAGGCCTGTATCAAATTTCATGAAACGATAATCCGTGACGTTCATCATAACAAGACATTGCCGTATTCTCAGAGAAAACTATGGGCATATTTTCAAAAAAAATGCGCACACTACATATATTGAAGGACGGGGTATTTCCGGTGCAGTCTTGTCTCGTTTTAGTAAGTAATTACTGCTTATACATTTGCCACTACTTGCAAACATCTTTCCTGAATATAGCTGTTCTTTATAACGCTAGCAGAGTTTGCAGTATAAAATCTTCGAGTTTTAGTCAATGAAAACCCTTTCAAGAGCAACCTGCTGTTTTTTAATATTTTTAAAGTACTTGAGGTGGAGGGAAACATTAAATGTAAACGTGGCAATATCTTTAGATACAGTTCATGGTTTATTGTCGGGGTCACGGACCACGTGCTACAGCTCATGCTGAAACGAAAGAAAATAATGTATGAACTCGAACACCATAGCAATTCGACGTCATTCAGTCAGTAAAGGAAGTTACTTTAATTGTCGAGTTACATATGTGAGTTAAAGGATTATTCAAGTATATTCAAGTATATTCAAGTATTCAAGTATATTAGAGTATACTAATTTTCAGATATATTTTTCCTTTAATGGGGTCAGCCTAGCTTAATCTGAACTCCCACACAATAGCCCCAGTAAGTCTGATGTCAATGACCTATGTCAAATTTTCCCTGTGATTATTTGTTGCCTTTCACAGGCCTGAGTTCCAACAAAGTAGACAGCATAATTAGCATGTAGAAGGCTTCATCGCAGCATGTACGCACGTTTTTACGTTATTGACAGTAATGTAACATGAATTGACATGAATGTGTGTGTCATTAGAATGCATGCATTATGTGCCGCCTTAATTCAGATTGGATTTGAAGAGGATTGTTCCTCTACACCCGGAAACAAGTTATATCACTATAGGAAAAAAATTATGAGACGGGAGCGAGAAACTGTTATTATTCTCACAGCTATCGGTGATATTTACTTAATTCTCGTTGGTTAGCAATGAGAAATGCATTCATTGATAACAGATTCTTAACGGGCAGACTGGACATTCTCACCAAGCACAGTGAGGGTTTATAATATTCATAATTCACTGGAGAGAATTAACCAGACTCGCCTTTCATAGGTGAGATCAGCCAGATTTAACAAGCTTGTTGTTCACTGCTGACAATTAACCAGATTTATTCTTACCGGTGAACAACAATTCTAACTGATTCTTATCAATGAACGGCGAGTCTGATTGGTTCTCACCAGTGAATCATAAATATGATATTTTCTTACTGAGAAAATCACCATTCTCACTGTGCTTTGTGAGAATTTCCAGTCTCACCATTGAGGATCTGTTATCATACTTGATTCTCACCAAGGAGTGCATTTCTCACTGCCAACCAGTGAGAATAATTGACAAGAGATTCTCACCAGCTGTGAGAAAGAGTTCTCGCTCCAGTCTCATTTTTCCCTTTAGTGTATGTGACCATTCTGTAATAATATGATTTTAAGACACTCAAGTCTGTTATAATTTTGTCGTGTCTATAATCATTTGGCACGTTGACGCATGAATTATTGTACATTTGACATTATACATGTATAAATTCAAATAGAATTGTGCAAATAATGTAATATCCATACTAGGAAAGATCGTTACAAAATAGTCAGCGGCAGCCATATTAGATTGCACTCTAACACAAGTTGACTGCACGTTAAAACTCTAAATTACTTCAACTACGGTCCCTCTATCACTTCAATGTATATGGCACAGGTTATTTATTATATTTGCGATTTTGCCGTGATAAAACACCAGGCTGAGTTGAGCCGTCATCTTGATGTTTTCGTTTCAGTCTTGTCTTGTTTTAGTGAGGAAGTTCACCCTTCGGCTTATTCATTTGCTGCTATTTGCAGCAAATTGTCTTTCCTGGATTTCGCTATCCTTTAAAATGCTAGCAGACTTTGCAGGATAAATTGTTCGAGTGTCGGTCAGTGAGAGAAACTGTTCAAGAGTGACCTATTTCACTTATTTAAGGTTAAAGTACTTGAGACGAGGGAATGCAAATTTTTAGCATTGCAATATTCCTTACATGCGCTTGCAGTGAAGGGTTCATAGTTTTGGGTCACACACCACGTGTCACAGCCCCTGCTGAAATGAAAGTAACCGACGGAATCATACTTGATTGTGACCAAGAAGTTCATTTCTCACTTCTAGTTTATCTCTATGACTTGAAAGTAAAGTAACTTCCTTCAATATAATTATTTCCGCGAAGTATGTCTTTTTCTCAATCTGAAGTGGCACATAACCCCTGTTAGTCTGATGTAGATCTACTATGTCAAACTTCCCTGCGTTTAATTGTTCCCTTTTACAGGCCCTAGTCCCAATATGCGACGAAGCAGAAAGCTTTGCCTGAAGAAGGCTTTATCACAGCCTGAATTCGTGTCACATTATATTGATAGTTGGTAATGAAAATTGATATGTATGTGTGTGTCATTCGAACGCATGCATTGAATCAATGCATGCCATCTTATTTCAGATGGAACACTGGATGTCTGTTAAATTGCCTCAACAGTTGAACAGTATGACAGAGTGTCTCGTGGAAAATATTACAGCTGCAACTCACTGTATCAACCAAAATCACTCTCAATACTTGGAAACCTTTGAAAACTGTTGACAAATCACTTGCCTTGGCTCAAAGCAACCATAGCCATGAAATTGCGAGGTTTTTTTAATTCGCAATTTTCGTTCGATCGCGACCGATTGAAGTCATTTAGCACATCATGCCTGTCCCTGTAGGTTGAAGAAATCGGCAATTCTTAATCTTGGTCACGGGTTGAATATCAAACGATAGATGTCAAGAAGGTAAAACAATGTGCACGCTCCCCCTCTCTCTCTCTCTCTCTCTCTCTCTCTCTCTCTCTCTCTCTCTCTCTCTCTCTCTCTCACATTCACAGATATGTGCTGAAGTCAAGGTTAACAGGAAACAACTCCTCAACTAACATAATATTCTCAGTAACTCTGCTCACACGAACCGAATATGTTTGGCAAAGGTGTCAATCGTTCCGTTCTTTCCTCCAGAAACTTTCAAAAGTATTTTGGAATGCATAAAATGGAATGATGGAATGAAGTAGTTCAGTTTTCCTGGAATATCAGATTACAGAGCCGTGATCGAATAACGTGTACACTCAACGATGACAAGAAGAGAACGTCAGTGCTATAAATACAGTTGCCTAACGCAAATACTTGCGAACATTTCAAAGTGGAATGACATTTGATTTAGTCCAGGCAGATGAAATGCCTTTAATAAATAAAAATACACCATTCGAAAGGGAAAGTTGTAACATTATATTTACTGTAACCCGATGGACGCATATAGCTCTTCTCTGTCACAACCAAAAATGGAAACCCGACTCACAATGTTTACAGGGCCATATTACTCGACAGTTTCCTGCTAACTGACCTCACTCTTTGTTCATGTACTATATATAAACGTATCTGATTATTTGCCCTAAGGCGCTTTTTGACGTCTTAAAAAAATGGCACAAACACTTTGTTATGCCAAGGCATATCCGACTTGTCAAACTCCTTCGAAACTTGGCATCCTACGCATTGGTTTTAATCCCCACGGGTGGTTGATTTGTTTTGTGTGTCATTGACTGTATGATGAAATTTGTTGACAATTTGTAATCTGTATTTTTGCGGTTTATTTTTGTAATTTGTCTTTGTCTTTATTCAACTGCAAATTTGGCCGTGGTTCTATCTGTCGGTCTGTTGACAGTCATATTTCTATATAAACACATACTAACAGTATACTCCATGCATTGCAAGATTACAACTCGATCTCTCACTTCTCCAAACCTAGTCCATTTCCAGTTCTCCTTTCTGTTTAAAGGATGTTTATAAAAGTGAGGAAATAAACAAGGAAGACATGTCATCTATGTTCCTCTCATTAGTATTTTAAGCCAACATTTAGTACATCTGTCAGCAACATGACTTATGCTCCTGTAGACCGTATTTGTTTTAGTTCCTCTGGTAACGATTAGAGATCACGCGATTGCAATTGTGAAGTCTTCCTCTGTCTGCTTTACTGTCAGAATTTTTATCTCAAAAGATATTATTTACATTTCAATAAACTGTCGTAACCAGATGTACCCTATGACTGTATCGTAGACTTCCATCATTTTAAGTGTTTTACGTTTTGCATGCACGGTTGCGTTAACGTTTATTTTGCATTATTAAAATTGTCCTGAATCATAAAGTCTTCTCAATATGACTTCATAAAATGTAAATATGTTTTTTATTTGGATAGTTTGTCTACCCTATGTAATATCATAATTTACTACTCTGTGTTGATAGTACTTAATTGACTCCAAAGTCTTTCTGAAGCACTTTTAATCGATTATTGATTATAATTTGAGCATTTTGGAAACTTTTAAGAATTCTTCTTTTATGTTAGAAATTTATGCATCGCATTACATGTTTCTTTTTTAACCTGAAACAGTAAAAAATATTCATATTTCACAACCTTTTTCAGTGCAGATGCACTTCCTAGGCAACTTGCTGGGCACTTGCACCAACTCCTTTTTTATATTATTTTTCTGTTTTTTGTCATAATTTTTATTTTTTATTTATTTTGCTTTTTACTCTTTCAAAAATGCTCATACAGATTATGGTATAAGACACGTCGCTGTTTGGTCACTGGAGCCAATACAAGTCAGCCCTGATTAACTTTGAAAAGTACAACAGAGGAAAATATTCAGATATGGTAATAACTATTTACATTGACCAAGCATGAGGTGATACTTGAGGTCACGCACCACATGCTTCAGCTTGTGAATGGACACAATATGTAATCTGGCAAAGATCAGTAAGGTGACGTAATTCCCTCGAGTACTCTTCAAGTGGAAGTACTCACCCATAAAACAAATATGTGACTCACAATGTAACGTAACCAACTTCACCGCAGTTTCATTTCTTAATTAAAATTTAAAATTTAGGTCAGCATAGTTCAGTCTGCACCCCAACGAAACCCTGTAAAGCTTCTATCAATGAACGACGTCATATATAATTATGATAAATCGACTCTTATCGCTCGCCTTATTTCTGATAATGCTTCCGCGATACACACATTTCCAAAATGTCAATCACGCTACCCCTCTGAAAAAGCAGGCTTATATTATCAAGCAACCCCTTTGCACAACAGATGAAATTCTGTGTACACTAATGTAGATATATTATTTTTTAACATCCGCTATTTATATCTGAGGGCATAATTAAAATTTTAGGTGACAGTTTGTCTGATTATGTAGCACTGTTGACGTCACAATGTCGCCACGTGTTTTAGTGAGCCGTTCGGACACGTCCGACATGTAGGGCCCACAATGTCTTCAGTAATCTTTTCTAAATCGGCGAGTGTGCAGTCCGCCTTTCGAAATAAAAGCAACAATAGGCATTTGTTTGTTTGTTTGTTTGTTTGTTTTGTTATTTTTGTTGTTGTTGTTTGCTGTTTGTTTCATTAATTAATTGTTTGTAGTATTTGAAGAAATTGTCAAATTGCATACTAAACAGAGTGAGATAATCACCGTGGTCATGATGCAAGTATTCTATGGACAATCAATCTTAGATGTTAACATTGTAACCGATGTTTGCATTTTCGGCAGGAGTTTCTCAGCTTTTGCGGCAACATCGTTTTCAAAAACAATGTATCGCCGTCTTATCACATTTAATGCAAGTAAAGTTTCTACCCGCAGTTCAAATCCAAATAGTTGGAGGCTACATTATCGATTTAATGTTGAAGCAATATTTTTTTTCATTGTTGGTTTGATGCAGGATAACCTACTCAATCGACCGATAGCTTACAAAGTGTTGCCATGTGCTCCAGTACATATTTTCAGGGTACGCAAGCGATTGACCGGGCAGTATGGTACCTAGCCAATCACTTCCGGTCGCGGTGCGACAATCACCAAACGACACGTGTTAAGCTGCAAGGTAAATGACGCAGAGCTTATCATATAGACTGACTTTTCGTCGTCGTCGTCGTTGTCGTCCGTCTGTCGTCCGACGACAATTGCCTTCTCCTCTGAAACTGCAAGTCCGATTGCTATGGAATTTGATATGCAGTTCACTTTGGGTGACCTCACTTAGGTTTGATCGTGGTGAAATTTACATAATTTTTGCCATTTTTGGTCAAAACAATCTTTTCAAAAGCTGCTCGTCTGATAGCTTTGTTATTTGCAAACAGATTCCAATGGGTTATTTTAACATGAATATTGAAATCATGATAAAATCAACAGTTTTTATTGTGTGGAGGCAATTTTTTGCCATTTTGGTCAGAAAATTTGATTCTCAAAAATCTGCTCATCTAATACTTTTGTTGCCATATTCTTAGGGATGATCTTAATTTGATATGTTTAAATTATGATGAAATCTTCAATTGTGCATTTTTGCAGCTATTTGTTCCTATTTTTGTCAGGCCACTGAAATGAGCATACGAAGATTTCGACCTATGTCATCAGCATATGTGTCACAAATACTTATTTTCTACATAGTACAGCGGGTCTATACTGGCCGCTAGTAGGTAGCTTATTTTGTCGTACAATGCGCCGGGAGATAAGTGACTCCGTTGGTGGCATACCACCGGGCCATATTTTTATTAGGCACAGACAAAACTGCATTGACAGTAACATTTCTGCACTGTGAATTTGCTGACACCTTAGTGGAGAAGAAAATATGTACCGGAAATATCAAGGTTGCTAATGACGTTGTTTGTAAGTCTATCAAGACTTGATTTTCCACATGGATCAATCGTACACCTGCACACACATTGTGAATTTAAGAGCGGTATGTTATATTTTCGCATTTCCATTCATCAAAATGATAGCCCTCACCTGCATTTCATTTTAAATCCATTGACATACCAAATTCATGTCGTAATGTCAAGTGTTTGTTTACACTGTTCATTTCCTAAAGCTGTGTACACACAACATACTTTAAATTTTCAGAGTAAATTATGTCGACAATCTGTTCCAATGCCCAATGTCCTGTATAAAATCGCATTGTAAAAATAAATAAATAAATAAATAAATAAATAAATAAATAAATAAATAAATACGTTCTGGATAGAAATTATAGAAGTGAAAAAAAATTCTTGCAAACGTTTTAGAATTAAGACGACGAACTCTATTTAACAAATACAAACAAACAAACAAACAAACAAGCAAAAGAATAGGGAAACTATTTATATCTCAAATGTCTAGCCGTGGGCAAGGGAAGTGCAATCTCCAATTTGCGGTACTTTTGGACAGTTCAACCATGCAGGAACAAAGTCTGCTATCTTCCGTCTAATTTTGGTCAGACAAAGCCAACATTATTGGCAACATATTGACACGCGATTATCTACATTTAAAACAAAATGTTGGTAAAAAGCAGGCGCCAAAGTCTGTTCTTCAGTCTATCAACATTCCTTCTAGTTGGTAAAAAGCCTACATATGAGACGAACAAAGGGAGTGGAGGTGGGGTCTGAACCGCAAAGAGAGTCTCTCTGTAGTACAATGCGCTAAAGTCCAACTCATTGATTGTAGCTAGCTGTCAGTCGGATATAGAGACGGCAACCTGGCCTCAATTTCTTCTTTTGTGTCACTCCCTTTGCACATATGTGTCGCCTTTCTGTAGGGACATGAATGCCGGCTCCCCATATCTAAAGTTAATCTTACTGTCTTGTACATTTCTGTCATTCACCTAATTCTGACGGATGCGTGTCCAAACTTGAAGTCGTTTGTTTGGTATACACTCTTGGTGATTAAGCGCTTTCAATAAAATTCTTTTTTGCCGTCCGCGTTGTGGTGAGTTTTTCAGAGAAATTGAAGAAAACAAAAACAAAATGTTAACATTATTACAAATAAAAAATATTGTTCTTCCAAAAGAAACAGAATTAAAAATGAGCTTATGTAAATACACTTGTGTTTTTGTCTGTGTTTATTTTTTCCCTGGCTTGCAGGTAGCTTTTACAGAAATCCAAGGACGGCAAACAATGAATTTTCTTTAAATAGCCTAAAGGTAGAATGCGCAACCGGGACAAATATTCCGACTCTCCAACTTTTACAATTCTTTTCTGATCTACAACTTGTGGGGGCTCATGTTGAAGCTTGTGAAGTAAGAAAGCTTTTCACAGTCTTAGTCTTTTAAAAATCGAAAATTATATTTTGTCTCATACAGCTAACACAAAAGCAAAGATGGCGGCCATTTTGAATTTCAAGAGGCGATAAATATGGATAAATTTGCTTCTCTACTATCAAATTATGCAAGATGACTCTTGATTCTTATTCTTGATTTCAAAAGGGAACTGTTTCAAGTTTCCCTCCGGAAACTTGGAGCAGAAGTTTAAATCTTTCAATTTCGAGACATGAACTGCCTTAATTTCGATAAGCGGAACTAAGTTGTCGGCCACACCTGATAGATGGTTATGTTGTGTTTGGAAGCGGAGTCGACAGCCAGAACGGCAGGAGGCTGATCGACTGCCGTGACGTGGCGTGTTGCAAACCGAGATACCGCATGGCCGCAGCGGATGCCTGCCACAACACCACAGGCAACTGATATACATTCAATGACTCCCGCTGTCAAGATTTACCGGGTTGTGTTTGCGCAGCGTCAGTAAACGTGGATTTTGTTATCCTATGTTTACATTTTAGATATGTGCTCAGTAAGCCGTGGCAATAAATATCCCGATATCAGCGTTTGTTTGGCGTTAAAGTATTACTTTCACGCTACAGACGACATAATGGCTGACGTATGCGGTAGCCAACAGAAGCGTGTACTGCATGAGAAGCTTGTACATAGAAAACAATTTCCGTCTATGATAATCATATGCGTGGCTGCGATGATTATGATATGGCGGCGCAGCTGGTACTATAAATTTATTATAATCAGAGCATTTACTGTTCGAGTTCTGCTATTGTCTTGTTTGTTTGGACTGGGGTGCATGGTTATATAGACCAAAGTAGTTGCCTTGCGACCTTTTTGGTGGACGGGTAACATTCTCTATGTCAAGCAACTATGTCATTTTTCAGATATTTAGAGTCGACATGATTGAAGTACAATGGCCGCCATTGGCTATTGACACCGATTCTACGAAATGACTTTTACGAGAAGACATTTATTACTACCAATACCTCCTTCTAGTATTGAGCACACACCAACGTTCGCATTTTACGAAGGAGGAAATCACCTTGGGACTTTGGCGGGAAATTCCCCCCACAAGTGAATGCAAACCATCTACAGTACAACAACTCGGCGTACACTAGTAAGCTTGTAATTTAAGAGAATTTTGACCCAATTTGCCGTGTTCTTCGCAAAATCAGCCATCGTGTTTAATTTTTAGGTAGCTACGAATTCGGCAAGTATAGTTTACTGCGTCACGGTCCCTTTGGCGTGGACAATGTAGCTCCGGAGTTGCAATTGTGTTTAGTGATAATTGGCTATACATCACAGTCCACCCCTTCTGTGCAGACGACAGAGTGTCAGCATAAACGCATTGACAGGCTTCAATACTCTTAACTCACATTATTCCTTTCGGGTGTGCACTGAGTCATAGTTCTACAGTCGAAAAACCGCTGACCCGAAGTAAACGAGTGCGGTTGCCTTTTCCGATATATATATAGTCAACAGGTCGTGGCAAGAAACACTTGCGTTTTCAAGAAGTCTTACGAAACCACGACAAAACACTGACTGATATATATATGTATTTGAGCAACGAATAAGCGCCGCTTTCTCAGTCTGTGATGTCAGTACGGCGATTCGGTACAAACCTTTCATAGGGAATATAGCTTTCATTATTTTATTTCTACACCCGTTTAATTAGCGTATTCTCCTTGCAGTTATGAGTAACACATTACGTCCCCCCCTTAATGGCGACTATATAGATGCAAAGCGGCCATATTAATAAATTTAGCATCCAAACGACCTTTACAAACATTCATGTTTGCGTTGTGGGCGGGGCATTACCGTTTTTCATGCTGTTATCGACAGACTGTGGAATAATTATGGCCTTTTAAATCGCATAATATACTGATGTCGGTTTGACCTGTGTAAAGGTCAATCGTTCTGTACACAGTAAACAAGTCACTGTGAACTCTGTCCTGCGAGTGACAAGTAAAACAAGTGCAAATATTGAGCGGAGCGGCATTTACCGAGCAGCCCTGTTGATTTAACAAAACATATTTATAAGTGTCTTGAAACACCTGTAGAAAGATGATAATTTTGGGTGACGGGGCACGCATATTCTGCCAACTTAGCAACTATAAGACTATTCATCAGCGTGGGTTCTTTCTAGCCACCACTCTCAGACTGTAACAACATCTTCGTCAGCACTGACGTTGTATATCAAAAACGTACTCGCAACCTCGTCCTCCTGCTCTGCCAAACCTTGTAATTATTCAGTCACATACATTATTTCAGCTTCCCTTTACATTACAGTTTATATGTCTGTGGGGACAAACTATTTGTAACGCGTCGAGTTCAGTTCACGTGGTGCATTCTGGTGATTTTCTATCCCTTCATGATGATCATCTCCTCGCTCAGCGTAGGATTCATGAAAGTGTTGAAAACCCTAACAGAGAGATATCCCCGAAATATGCTCAATCATTGAGACACGGAAGTATGGACGCTAAGGCTTTATGTCACCCTGTTCGGTGGTTTTCCTTTCAAATTGGTAGAATGTCTTATGTGTTTGTGGTTCATAAGACCTTCTAAATTTAGAAAGTAGAAGAAACGGGTTTTCCCAGTTTCAATGACTCGCACTTTGTCTAAATCCGGGACCGGATGACGTGTCTTAGGCTGCGGGAAACAATGGTGTTTTCGAGGAGCACTAGACCGGATAACCTCAGATGTACAACACGTGGGCACTTGACAGACATTGCTGACCCCCCCCCCCAACAAAAAAGCGCTTTCGCTAGCTCTCACCCTATTTATCTTGACAACATTAGATTACAGCCTGAACTTGCCTCTTCCGCGATGTCAAGACGATAAAACTGAGCTTGTTGACGCTAAAGTATGAACGGGCCATGTACCTTACCTGAATGTACGCGAGTCAGTGTCGTTTATTCGTTCGGTCTGCTTCCAGTTGTCGTGGTCACCACTTTGAAATAAGACGTTTCTGCAAAATCCTTGTTAATGTTGTCTTGAGAAGATTCTAACGACGTCAACGCTCTGTTTCTTGCTTTGTTTGTTTTTTTTTATTTTCGTTTAAGTGCTTATTCGGCCAAAGGGGTCAGTTAAGGTCACACGCGGAAACAGTTTGGCATTTCCAATTTTTATTAACCCCGCCTCGCAAACACCACCTTTCGTTTCCTTAAAGAACTCGGGTCACAAAGAATGTCTTAAAATCGAATATGTTTAAATTTAATGTTGTTTAATTTGTTGATCTGTTCATTTGTTCATCTAAATTTCCAAACTGCTGTGTGGAAATTTTGAGATGAATGACATTCAAAAATGAAAGTTAAAACTAAAGGAATACATTCGGCGGTAAATATGTGTTGATCTGAATTCACATGCGTGCGTTGCCAGCTAGAGTTCAATAGTTTACGCGTCTCTGCCTCATTTGAATGGAACGCGGAAAAACCTGTCACAGAAAATACGGTCTATTTATAAAGCAGTGAAATGAATTACACTGGGATAAAGGTTGAAGGTTAGGTCAAATGAAAAACGAATGTACATGATAATACACGACATACATTGAGGGCGTATGAGCGATGTGAGTTTTGAAAGATTAATTCTATCCGACGTCATGCTTACTTATTCTTTAAACATCTTTACGAAACATTTTGGCACTTTCTGTTGAACATGAAGCAGAAAGTGCTTTTTTTAATTTCTCTGGCGTAAAATTTCGTGATATTTTCTGATAAAGTCCACAAATTCGACGAAGAGATTCATATTGCATGAGAGCATATTCCAGAAATGTAGGATTACCACGTCTTTATCTGACTAATCAATGAATAGAAACATTAATAAGCGAATAGAAGAATACTAAAAATACAAAACCAAATAACCTGGGCTTCAGAGTTTAACTTGGTGCCCACTGTTCGCAGCGTCAATATTCAATCTTTCACGTTGTTATTGTAGGAACTATGGAATATTCAGGAAAAATAATATTTAATTATTTTTCGTCAGTCTAGAATACACGTCGCTAATTTGTCCTGCTATTTTGTGTTGCTCTAAGTCGTCACGAGATGAAGATAGAAAATTTAATCTAAGAACGAAATCTTCATAATGTTTTTCCCAACCCACCCCGTCCGTGGGGTATTATTCTTTTAAGTGAGGCGGTCGTCGTAACTGCGCGTGAGCGATTTTCGTATCAATGAATTTCATGCATGATCTTTAGGTGTATCACTTCCACATAGCTAAAACATTTCAGTTTTACGATATTCATTGTTAGCAAACATGTTTCAACTTTCATCAATCGTCAAGTACCCTAGATACAGTGTTTACATCGGTTGTAGGGGTCCCTTGCAAACCTTTGAGCAGAGTTCCCTCGTCATCAATCCCCCCCACTCAAGTTGGAAAGAAGGCCATCTCTTTTCGGTTAGGATATTTGATTGTGCGTCTTTTTTACATTACCTAAGTTTTTTTTTCAAATCTTTATAGTCTTAAACCTATTTTTAAAGTGGTTATTATCGTAATGGATGCAAAACGAAGCAATCAGCACCGAATACCGTAGTGGCAGGCAGTTTGGGCGATCACCTAGAAAATTGTAATACATAACGCGGATGGAAGGAAGTTTAACTCGGACTGTGAATAGCGCCCCCAACGAAAATCGCCCTTTTTACTTTCCCATGACTCAAAAATGCATTCTTCCTTGGACTATGTCACAGTTTGTAGATGCCAACACCCGACTAAGGAATAGCCGAAAGCAGGGAATTTTTTTTCAAGTTGCTGGCGGTGAACAAAGACCAGGGAGATTAAAAAAGTCATAGTATAAGATAATATATTTCTTTGTTCCTGGTGTCAACATGGGAGGTTTCCGTTAAGGAATGACGAAGATTGGACCATGCATCTGGCAAAACATGGTCTTGCCAATATTAGTGTTTGTAATTAAGTGATCGCATTTAATGCAAGAAGCAATCTCATATGTTAGAGCAGACATACAGGATTTCCATCCCCTTGTTAGACCCTGGGAGCTGTTTGCGACATATCGGGGACTTTAGAGTTCGTTGTAAAATGTTCCTAAAACTAACTAACAGACAACGCTGAGACCGCATCGACATGGCATAATCCTCAGCTCAATCCAACACTCAACACTGAACTCGTAAACGTCCTCTCGCGGAATAACTGTTGTGCGAACAATGATTTTACCAAAATAGTTGATGGACTGTAAGCTGCAGTATTCAGCATTTTAGGTTGCCTATTTATTAGAGATCAATGCAAGGGGATACGGGTTTATTCACAAACAATGCTGAGGCGATCTGATCAGATTTTTAAGGTCGGATTTTAAGATCCAGCCCCCGTCTTTATGATCAAAAATTTTCAAGCCCCTTCCCCCCAAAAAAAACAACAACAAAAAACAAACTAAACATTAACATACAGCAGAATATGATTACTAAGCAATGTATGCGAAGAAAAAAATAAACTTATACTGCGCAATTCCGCTGCCTGATGATCGACACTACGTTTTTTCAACTCACACGTGAATATTCTGCAGTGGTTATACAAAGTCAGCAGTTTGTAGAGCCATATTCCAAAAGCAAGTTCTTAAATTGATTCATGTTAAATGCATCAGTTGACGTTTTGGATTTATCAGTCTAAGCCGACTCGAAATAATTCAAACCACGATGGGACAATGAAACCCGCCGAAAAACACGAAGGATATCGATCATTAGAGATTACGCAAATTATGAATTCCTGCCTTCGTTTTGCCATATAATGAAAAACTGAACATTGTGACCTACAAAAAAGTATAAAAAGTACAAGACATATATGACCTAGCTGATACTTACATAAGTTTTAAAAATTGACAAAAAACCGGAAGGTTGGAAAGTCAATCAAATAAAACTTTCAAACTCTGAAAATGTAGGATGTCACAATGACAAACTTGGTTAAAATAAGAAAACTTCAATTGATCCAGTTTTCACTTTCAAACTTCCCATTTGTGTTATTGTACAATGAGAATGTAAACATTTATTCACTGCATGAACTTAAAACGAACGGTTTTATATATTTATTTATTAGTGTTTTTGTGAAAAACGGTGACTTTTCGTCGAATGTGCGTAGAAAAGCAAGCATGATGACTAACTGTTTTCTTTAATTTTTTATTATAACACGATTGGAACTAATTTGGTATAATTGGATTTTCATATTTTTCAAATTTCTCAAACGTGTTAGGTTCCGTATACCAATGTGTGATATTCAAAATCGGATCTTGCTGTTTGTGATATGCCTGCTTGTGTTCTGTGCAAAAAGTTGGGCTTTGTTACATTTCTTCGACGTTCAATCTCGAAAAAACTCCTAGATAAGCCAAGTTTAACGATAACCCGACTTATCGATTTGCCCTCACTCAACAAAATTATTTTTGCAATCAATCGAAAAGCAACCCAACAGCATTCATATCTGGTTGATTGTGTTTTGTGCATTGTGATGTGTGTACTGTAAGTGTATAGTATGTTTAGTTGTTTTGTGTGTGGAACTGGGACGCATTCTAGCATAATTATACACAATGCAGAAATATCTTCAGTTGCGCATTGTGCATGTTCCTAAAGAGGCGTTTTGCTGACCCTATGTATGTTGACATCAATGCGTAAGTTTCATATCAATAAAATTGGCAAACAACCCATGTATAGGTAAAGAAGCTATCTCTATTTTTCCTTGATTACGTGCATACAATGAATTGTAATGGTCTAAAAAAAAACTCGTTCAAATTCAAAACAAAGGATGAAGAACATTGCGTATAAACATCACAACATACCGGAATATCGCCAAAGAAAGCAAACGGAAAAGAGAGAAATGTAAAGCTAAGTTAAGCTAACAACTTTGCTGTGAATACACTAATTGGATAATATATATATATATATATATATATATATATATATATATATATATATATATATATATATATATATATATATATATATGTGTAATACATAAATAATATTGCAAATAAGTAATTTGAAGTATTTGTGATTGAATCTTATTTTTTTGATGGAAGTGAATTCTATATTGTGCTTTTCCAGTTAATCTAAGGTAAAGAAAAAACATTTGTAAGTGAGTATATACAGTCTTGCCATTATTTTCTACATTTCCGGATAGTTCAATTTAAATGTAGTAAGAACTGTTAACCTGATTGCAATGAATTCAAATAAAGTAAAAATGAACAACAAAGAAACAAAATATGTATTCTGTCTTGGTACGCGCCAGCTGTGAATTCCTTTAACATTCCATTTTATTCCTTTTATTTTGCGCAAAAGAACTCTAAGCACACCTAATTACGCAATCCTCAAGAAATATATCTCTTTGGTATCTAAACAAATTGAAATAGAATTTGCATTCCGATGTCTATCATTCCATTGTCACATTATGTGTGTTCATGATAGATTTATCGAATTTTAATACCACTAGATGGTACGTCCCGACCTCACAAATAAGAGTGTGGAGCTAAAAAATCTCTTTACTTCTGTCAGGAGATTGCAGGTTAATAGGAAAATTAAGCATATTATTATGTGGTAGGTAGGTTCAAAATATAACTATAGAAAATACTGATTAAAATGCTGAGTAAAAGACGATGTCAGGTAAGGGTTTAGAGAAAACAGTCACTGTGACTGAAGCGTTGTATCCGAAACCTCCGAACTGTTTGTTTCAACTGTTGTTTCAACATCTTCTTGTGCGTCATCAATCCCGCCTTTCATGTCAACATAATCCTACAAACATTAAAATAGCGAAATCAAATAAATTATTACTCGTGAAATCAAAATAAATTATTACTCGTTGGTAATGGTCTGATTATTTGGCATACATTATACAAACTCAGTGTTCTACCTGAACAGCAAAAGTCGCTCTATGTCATTTTTATATGATTCTCTTGAGTCCAAGTGAAGAGGAACATGTTGGTAGTATCGCTTTTCTTTAATAAACCACACCAGCGACGTTTATCACAAGCATCTCTCTTTGATTGAAAAATTGTCCTTCTCTCTGTTATTGTATCGCCTATTATCAGAGGGAAAAGCTCCTCTGTTAAAAGAAATTGCTTTACTAATTGTGTTACGACTTCTTTCTTTACATTTGTTTGTTGATGGCATTATGCTTATTTTTAATACAGGGGAGAGACACTTAAAATGTCTCTCTTCCCTGTATATATGGTGCTGGTCTGGTTTGTGAAATAAAGTTTTAGGAAATATATTCTTGTATTACGTCACTATTAGTACAGTGTCTTACTATAGATACTTGAAATAGTCGGCTGCATTTATGAAAAAAGACCTTACCCCAAAAAATTGCTACAAAAGGTTTCTCAACGGTTTTTTATAGAGTCAAATGTGCTTAATAACATAGTAAAAGTCTACCAAAATCTGACCACCGGAAACGCGTCATTTTCAAGATGGCGTCCAAGATGGCCGCCATATACTTAAAATGGCCATAACTACTTAAATATTAAACCTAGACTAGTGATGTCTGTGTCTACAACCATGTTTTAGTGGTTTAGGAATCCAACTACCATATCTAGATTATAGGCAAGTGGTCATAAGTCCCATAATTTGCATATTTGTACATGTATTAAAAATAATCACTGTCACATTCTTCGTCCGGAACATGTTGCTCATGTGGATTTTCACAATTTCCAAGGTTAGGTAGTAAAGGGAAATCAACTCCACACATCGTTCATATTTGGGTTGTTTGCGTTTTGTGTATGAAATTGTGTATAATATAAGTGTATGTCATGCTTGGCTGTTTTAAGTAAAGTGTTGCTTAGCCATGGCGAGACGTACCCGTAATCTACGTGTCTTGATGTTACTCCACACTGGAGCGGAGAGACAAGTGTAACACTGCGATCCTTTGGTGCTGCATTTCGAAAAGAGAGTTTTCTTCATCAGTCGCTTAAAATTCATTCTTTATTGATGAGACGTGTTGAATGGTTGATCGTTTTTTTTTGTTAGTATATTGTTCCACTTACGTTTGGTGTTCAATTAGGAAATCTAGAATGTCTACTGGTTGGTCTTGATGTGTTTGTGGAGGTTCGTGTGAACCTGAGTTCGAGCTGTCGTCGCTTTGTGAAGTCTGGCGCTTATAAGTGTATCGCCTATATTAGTGTTCCTTCTATATGCGATTATTGTTGATTTTAGAACAGTTTTTCTTAGTCTTTCGTCTTTTTCAAGTTCACTTCAGTTTTCTGTCAGGGCTTGCTTGATTTTTGTCATTTTGATGTACGGGCTATATCTTGTTATGAAGACTACTGTATTGTTTGTGGCGTTCTTTCTTTTGTTGTTCAAGCTGTCTTTTTCTGCTTTTATGATCTGTTTCTCTGATAATGCGTTCTATTTCATTTTTAGCTCATATTTGGTATGTACATAAATAACAAAAACAGCTTATATGGTGAGTCGGTGGCGTCTGTGTGTCTCTATGTATGTATGTGGGTGTGTTAGTGCGGATGTATGTCCGTTACACACAAAAGTTCCCTTACCGCCAAAGCTATCATCTCAGTATTCGGTGTACAGATAGATGCAGGGGCTGAGATGTGACGTTGCTCAAATGGACGTCAAAAATGTGCAAATGTGTAGGAGCCAACACTCCATGCCAGTGACTGAAACAGGCTACTCCACTGACCTTGAGTCATTTCCTGTCATTGTTTTTGAACTGTTACTTATTAACAGACCTGCTCAAACTAAAGGGGACTAGCTGTTTTTGCTATGCATGTTGCTAAAGTTGACCTCCAGTACCTAAAGTTTCAGACTTATTTACTTTTGTCATTCTTGTTTATTCTGGTTTATATATTTCTTGTTGTTTTCTGGTTATACTGTGCAGAAATCATTGTCACAACATCAACGTAGAATTTTCCTGCACTGAACAGATAGAAACAACATTTATTGTTGAACTTTGGTATCCACACTGGTATGTACCAATTCTGATCAAATGTGACCGACACCATATAATTGCGGTATTTTTATATTGTCGGTCTTGTAATTTTTCACTAAATTGTGTGACTTTCTCTGTAAAATCGGTTTCGTTGTAGCATGTTCTGATGTATCGTAATGTTTTGCCTTTGATCAGACCTTTTAATGTTGCTGCCGGATGGCATGAGTTCTTTGTAAGAACTGGAATGTATTTGTTGGTTTTATGTGTGTCTTGGTGTCGAGAATGTTCTTTTTGTTGTATCGACGACCTTTGTAGATAGTCAGGTCTAAATATGTGATTTCTTGAGAAGAGCTTTCAAGCGAAAATTTGAAAGCAGGATGCATTTTGTTGATGTTTGATATGAATTCATTGAGTTCGTGTTGTGTTCCGTGAAAACCAGGAAAACATCGTCCCTGAACCTCAGCCAGGTCGCCATTTGTTGTTTTTGTGTTTTGTATTATTCTTATTTCTATCTCATGAAATGTAATATCTGCTATTTCCAGCGACGAGGGAGTCCCCATAGAGCATCCCATATTTGCCGGTAGAATTCATCGTTTAATTCAAATGTGTTGTATTTTAAGATTATTTTTAAGCAGAGCTATCATGTATTTTGTTGGTGGCTGCTTGATTATGTATTGTTTGATGGTCTTTGATAACCTTACAACACCCATTCAAAATGAACTCAAAATGGATCCCACATACAACTGAGAACTAAAAACTAGGAAATTATTTGGAAGCGACAAAATTGGCTAATGTTAACACACCTATTCGAAACACAAAAAACAACATGGCACATGTAAAACAAATAGCGTTGAAAACGCTATCGAAGAGCAAGAAGATAACCATAAAACCGTTTGATAAAGGACGGGGGACAGCAGTTTTAAACACTGATGATCACATAAAAGAATGCTAACGTCAACTTAGCGATCAACGATGTACACAAAATTGGCAACAGATGACACAAACACTACAATAGAAGACATACACAATCTCACAGCAGAAATGTACAATGAAAAACACATTGACTATCCCATATTTTGAATATTTGAATCAGTCAATAGAGAAATAAGAACATCACTTTGGTACCTTCTACAAAAATACATAAAATGCCGCCACCAGGAACTAAGCTCGTAGGACGGCCAATTATAAGTGGATGCTCCAGTCCAACATTTCACATATTATAATTCATGACCACTTTCTCAAACAAATCGTCAAAGAAACAACCAACATACATCAAAGATACAACAGACTTTATACGGAAAATTTAAACAATCAAAGTTCCGTTCAATGCCACACTAGTAACACTAGATGTATTTTCAATTAACACAAATACACCACATAATGAGGCAGCTGAATCAGTCGGCAGAGCATGAAATCAGGAAAGATCATCAAACAATTACATAATCAAGCAGCCACCAACGAAATACATGATAGCTCTGCTTAAAAAAATATTAAAATACAACACATTTAAATTCAATGATGAATTCTACCGCAAATATGAGGGTGCTCTATGGGGTATCTCTCGTCTCCGAAAATAGCAGATATTACATTTCACGAGACAAAAATGAGAATAATACAGTAAAGAAAAACAACAAATGCCGACCTGGCTGAGGTTCAGGGATGATGATTTTCTGATTTTCATCGGAACACAACACGAACTCAATAAATTCATATCAAACATCAACAAAATGCATCCTGCTTTCAAATTTTCGTTTGGAAAGCTCCTCTCAAGAAATCACATATTTAGACCTGACTATCTGCAAAGGTCGTCGATACAACAAAGAGAACATTCTCGACACCAAGACACACACAAAACAACGGATACATTCCAGTTCTTACAAAGAAAGTCATGCCATCCGGCAGCAACATTCAAAGTCTGATCAAAGATGAAACAATACGATACATCAGAACATGCAACAACGAAAACAGAAACTGGAGTGAACTGTAAAAGATGAAACACTAAAAACTGTTCCAAAATCAACCAATAATCGCATATAGAAGGAACAGAAATATAGGCGATACACTTATAAGCGCCAGGCTTCACAAAGCGACAACAACTCGAACTCAGGTTCACACGAACCTACACAAACACATCAAGACCAACCAGTGGACATTCTAGCTTCCCTACTTGAACCACAAACGTAAGTGGAACAACATACTAACAAATAAAACAATCGACCATTCAACAACGAAAACAGAAAACTTGAGTGAACTTGTAAAAGATGAAACACTAAAAAACTGTTCCAAAATCAACCAATAATCGCATATAGAAGGAACAGAAATATAGGCGATACACTTATAAGCGCCAGGCTTCACAAAGCGACAACAGCTCGAACTCAGGTTCAACACGAACCTACAGAAACACATCAAGACCAACCAGTGGACATTCTAGCTTCCCTACTGAACACCAAACGTAAGTGGAACAACATACTAACAAATAAAAACAATCAACCATTCAACACAGCTCACGAATCAAGAATGAATTTAAGCGACTGATGTAAGAAAACTCTGTTTTCGAAACACAGCGCCAAAGGATCGCAGTGTCACACTAGTCTCTCCACTCCAGTGTGGAGTAACATCAAGACACATAGATTACGGGAACGTCTCGCCATGGCTAAGCCACAATTTACTTAAAACAGCCAAGCATGATATAAACTTATATTATACACAATTTTATACACAAAACGCAAACAACCCAAACATGAACGATGTGTGGAGTTGATTTCCCTTTACTACCTAACCTTGGAAATTGTGAAAATCCACATGAACAACATGTTCCGGACGAAGAATGTGACAGTGATTATTTTTTAACATGTACAAATATGCAAATTATGGGACTTATGACCACTTGTCTATAATCTAGATATGGTATTTGATTCCTAAACCACTAAAACATTGTGGTAGATACAGACATCACTAGTCTAGTTTAATATTTAAGTAGTTATGGCCATTTTAAGTATATGGCGGCCATCTTGGACGCCATCTTGAAAATGACGCGTTTCCGGTGGTCAGATTTTGGTAGACTTTTAGTATGTTATTAAGCACATTTGACTCTATAAAAAACCGTTGAGAAACCTTTTGTAGCAATTTTTTTAGGGTCAAACCATATTTTCAGTCGACTAATAGCATTCCGTCAAAGACTAAGCTTGAGGCACCGCTTCCTGTCACTGTTTACTCTATCAACAAGAGATTTCATCAGCTAGGAAATATGTATAATCCATCATGTGCCTTTCTTCTGATTCGTAGACTCTTTCCCGCCAAAACTGCTTTATCATCGGGAACCTCGCCTTACCAAATCAGAGACTTTTCCACCCTTAACAGAGACACTTCACATCACTGGACTCTGTGTACGGTCTTTCACCCAAGCGTTATGCTTCACTGTATTAGCCACTGTCTACTATATTAGTATTGAATAAAGTAGTCATTTATAGTATTAGACGACTTCGTCTCCCGACTGCTTACTCAGACCTGGTCATATTCCACACATAAGGCGATATCAGCAATATTTATGTAATGATAAAAACAAATACGCCAATTGTTCAAAATGTCCCTCTTCAGCCTGTTGACTCATGAAAATCACATACTAACAACACGGAGCCACTTGTTGGCATTTTAATCTCCGAGACGCCTGAAAGCCGCTTGAAGATGACAGACGACCAGGACCTGAAGATTATTATTCGACTGGCTTAGGTATAGAACTGTACCGTGTAACTTGTGTGTTACTCAGTCAATAAAGTACGACGACTTAGAGTATTTATGTGTACTTGTTGATGTCTCTTCTACTTCAATTTTCTACCCCAGAGTGTACGTATCAAGACACCCTATAGCCGCACACTCGAGTATATACGTGAAAATACACAGTACTATTCAATTCCATTCAGCTCACACTGCATTATGTCAAATAGTAATGAGCCCTGAAAGATGTACGAACAAATTGAGGATGAAATACATATTAATTAATGTCAACGCAGAATTCCCAAGCCTTTCGCTACAAGTCTGTATAACGAATGAAAGAAAGTTTTCAAACAGACGAGCGAGTTTGCCAAGTTTCGCTCTTTTTAGCAAACTACTTGTCGAAATTAGGTACTGCTGCTCAGAACGTGTCTAAGATTTAAAATATTACAAGATCATTTCACTAGTATGCAATTACCTCTGTGTCGCACTCCATCTCTTCTAGCTCGTGAACGAGGTCCTTGAATTTTGGCCTCCGCGTCGGCTTTTGTGACCAACAGTTCATCATAAGCAGGTACCTACACAAGATGGAATGATAGCGGGATACTTAAATGGTTGATATGCTAACATATTCACTACCTTTGTACGATCAGTGATGTTTTATTTGAAAACGTGAATATTTTTTTTTAAATATTGTGTTAACTGAACGAAGTCCATTCCTTAATCTTTTGCTCCATGTCCAAGTATATGGGACTCAAATTTGAAGAAAAATCTAAACTCACAGATCCTCATTGCAGTAGTTAGGTCTGACCATTCTACTCCCTTGCTTCAGATATTCGATCACCTCTTTGGCTGACATTCCTGGGTATGGTGTGTTTCCTGTAATGCGAGTAATATGAAGAAAGTAAACATAGAGTCCTGATGCCGTACGAGTTTATACGTGACATAATGCCAAATATGTTTAACCGGATAACATAGAAGATCAAGACATATCCGTTAATATCCGTTGGCAATCTTTGATGCAACCGACCACTTTTTGTCTGTGCACCTACCTAGCGTGACTATCTCCCAGACGACCACGCCAAATGACCAAATATCACTCTCTACAGAAAATTCAGACGACCACAGTGCTTCCGGTGCCATCCATCGTACAGGTAATCGCATCTGAAACATGAAACGCATACTTTATGAGAAAAAATGTTCAAAATGTAAGGCCCCCTTACTATTACTGTTTTTGACAATACAAACACCAATCAAATATATTACTTGGTGCGTTCTGTAATCAATGAATGTCTTTGAGGCGCACTACTTCGTTGTCGTCCGCGTTGCCTCTTAAATTGTTCAGTCTCGTCCAAAGTTTGTCACTTTACAAATTTTGTTGTCATTTAACATAACATTCCTCGCAGCGAGATCACCATGGATTACCTGTATGTTGTTCAAGATGACATTGATATTATATATTTACAAGAATAGTGAATGCTATTTTCACTTATATTTTTTTGTGTATCAACTTATAAGATTTCATTTTCTTAACATGCCTCCATGCAATACAGCATTTAACGTTATAAGAATGTTATCAATATATTACATCAAATTTCTTTCCGGCTTTTGCGTTTTGGTTAATTTGTATCTTCTCCTGGTTAGCGTAACTTTTGTAATCTGCAGTCAAAACGCTTTACAAAATGCAACGCTTTTCAAGGGTATTCTCAACTCTTTTAAAACCCGATTATTAAGTTACATATCCACAGCGTACCTTCTCCGATGACAGGTAAACCATAGCACTCGCAATTTGCCAGGCAAAACTATAAGATCGCTGCTACTAAGACGCGGCGATCTTCCTTCGGCGTTTGTGTAGTGTCAGCGTTTGCTTTTCGAAAATCCCTCAAATACTCCTGCAAGTTGCCGAGTGCCATATAATCCAACAGCAAATACGTTGGTTCTGTAAAGTAAAACCTCTGTCAATGGAATTAACAGCAAACAATAGACGAGATCAATTCTCTTTAAAATACTTGATGTCACACTGACCTGTCTTGGTACAGTATCCACCAGGGATAGGATGTTCTTGTGCTGGCGATCGTTTTAAGTAACTCCAATTCATCTGTTAACTTCTGTTTGTCATCTTCAGGAGCATTATCTAAGCACACACAAGAACATAGAATCCATAAAATCAGAAGTCTAGACCTTTTTATTTAGTTATTTGTTATTTTCAGTTCGATACATCAGTAAACCAATGACTCTCTCTCTCTCTCTTCTCTCTCTCTCTCTCTCTCTCTCTCTCTCTCTCTCTCTCTCTCTCTCTCTCTCTCTCTCTCCCACACACACACACACACACACACACTCTCTCTCTCTCTCTCTCTCTCTCTCTCTCTCTCTCTCTCCTCTCTCTCTCTCTCTCTCTCTCTCTCGCTCGCTCGCTCGCTCTCTCTCTCTCCATTACACGAGAGTACATCGATACCTTTTATAGTCTTCAATGCTACCACAGTCACACCGTCTCTGTCGCAAAGTTCCCATGCTTCAGCCTTGAAAACCCTGCCAAACGTGCCTTCGCCAATCAAATCTTTCTGGCGGACGTACTCTTTTGGAAACTCAAGGACGATCTCGCCAGGCATCGCATACTCTGTATTTGTGTCCGACTTCGTATTCGACAGAGAAGTATTTGCTCAAGGGTCGGGTGGACAGAAACCTGTAGTAGGTAAATCGGATTTTCTGGATTTGTAAGTTTGATTGTCCGAGTTGAACATGAATTGCAATAACTTGGGTCTATTGCTGGAATACAAACTTTCAAGATATCGTTGTACCAGGCTTGGCAATGATGTCACTAGATTATATGCTGTCGAGAGTGATTGTGGAATATTTGCAAGCTATCATACCAGTATATTGATGGCGCAAATACAGTTTATTCGATTATATATATCTATTATATATATATATATATATAATATATATATATATAATATATATATATATATATATATATATATATATATAGATATATATAAGAAAAATACTGGCATGGGTATATGATAAATCGGTATTACCCAATATCGCCTGTGATTCGGAACAGGGTCACCATGTTTTTGAAATGCCAATAGGGGTCTGTGTGTTTCTGAATTTCGACAAGGTCTCATACTTGCCTAAAATGCATGGTGCAAGCCAGGAATTTCATCATTCAGTTGCATTTTTCGGCGGATTCGTCGGGCGCGTACCTCAGGTAATCAGACATATTTTTCAGCACGCCATAAAAAGAATAATATTTTGAAATATATTTATGAAGGGAAGGCAACAACAAGATCGAAACAGTAGTTCGTATTCTAGGATATGGTTTTGCTTTCAAAATATCGCGAACTTACGATCTTGGCGAACCCGAAAAATTCTGTTCGATGGCAACTACTGTTACTGTGACCCAAATCTACGTGGCCACACGGACCGTCACCACCGGTACCGGTGTCCACCGGTGTCAAACTCGTCAATCCCGATCCTGGTCGTCAATGTTTATGTCTTACGAACTTTGATGTTTGCAGTGACACATATGTCGCCTGTAGATGCCTTCAAATTTTGTCAATTGAAGAAACACTGTTCTGTTGCCCGAGTCAACTTTCGAAAATACATGCTAACGGTGTGCACTGAAGAGTTCAGGCTAGAGCTATAACTGACAGCTTATGTCTCAGCTACAGTGCAACTTGCGGGGTTCGATTCCGATCGAGAATGTACGGACTTTTATGTGATGAAGGAAATTTATTGTTGTTCGTCGAATAATTTGATAAATTTGCCTTCGACGCCACTTTCCGAAGCTCATACGGTACTTATTTATCCAGTTGAACTTAAGTTGAGGTGTAGATTCGAAGTTTCGGGTTTTATTGCCACGCAAGGTTTCAAGATGTCACAGTGACATGAGCGTCCGTCCGAGCAGGAGCACCAGCCGCGTTGGCGCACCTCCATACTAGCTACAAAAGCTTTAGCGATTCGAAATTTCATTGGACATGCCTTCCTTGTTTCCATACCTGGATTTATTGCATTACCTCTTCGTAAAATGTCACGAGATTACGGAATCAATCGCAACAAATCGGTCTATGCACCAAAGCGTCACGGCAAAGGGCAGGAAAAAGTTCCGGTTGTTGACTTAGAACAGGGGTAATTCTAATTCTTATCCGTCCTGTTCTATGTCACACAGGTGGCGATCCGTAATTCTTTTCCAGCATAAGTTTATTGTCATTGTCCGCCAGTGGCTCGGCGGCTCGAGATTTATTATTATAGTCTGCTGTCACTTTTTGACGATCGAGTAGACAACACAAAATGTCGGCAACGGAGCAGCGTCACGTAAATGTCAGTGGTGAAGAAATTGACCGATTCATCGCGAATCAACGCCGAAAAACACAGGTTAACGCCACGGACATATCAGTAAAGCAGTTCATAAGCTTTTTGCAGGCTACCGAGTGCAGTCAATGTGAAGTTTATTTAAATTTCTTGCCATAAGAAGTTCTTGATCAACACCATACCGGAAATACATCCATTGCCCTTCCACTTAAGATCGCATCTTGAGCAACCTCAAAAAACTCTATCCCTACAAATGGAGTAATGGTAGCCTTTCTCTGAAAGGTAACGATCGATGCCTCGTACTCATTGCCATCACTTTGTATGGTGTTGATCCAGAATTTCTGGTGGCAACAAATAAACTTTTACTTGACTGCACTGTGTTGTCTACTCAATCGTCAAAAAAGTGACAGCAGACTACAATTTTTACCATCCCGCACATAAATTAATGAAAATTCTAGAATCGGGCGTATTTTTATATTTACACAATGTATATTAATATCCCGTATTTCCCTAAACTTAATTACCTTCCATCTTGTGCGTTCCGAGAATTTGATAGCAGTGACAGTGTCCTCTACAGCTAAGTTTGTTTGTTTACGTTTAAAAGTAGTCTGGGTCAAATGTCCCCCACATGTGGAATATGGATTCATTGTAGTCATATACCTATAGTGTGACGTCATACTATAATGATAACAAGGTCTATGTATGTATATATACACACAAACACACCACACACACACACACACACACACACACACATATATATATTATATATATATATAATATATATATATATATATATATATATATATATATATATAGTGTGGTGTGTGGTGTGTGTGTGTGTGGTGTGTGTGTGTATGGATTGGTACTGCATAGACTTGAGTAGGCTTACAATATGCAATTTTCAAAACCAATCCAATGTTCTAGTATTCGCACGCTATATTCCCGACAGAATGTTTTTGACCTTCTCATACAAGATATTCGTGCCCTAAGGTGAGAAACAAAACAAACTTACCTGTGGTATATCTCGCAAGTCAAGCTCTGATATTGAGGATCATTCTCTCCCTCCAACTGCATTTGAAACATATAAATTAGATTAAACAGGAAACGGTGCATATTTCGATGATGTATACTACCTACTTATTATATGTACGTACTGTCACCGGAGACATCACACCTGGATATTCAAACTCGATTTTGACTAGTTCACGTCATCTATGCTCTCGCTATCGCTCGTGCTTATATGTCATGGACTGGTCAAAATCTCGTGATATACCATCGCTTGGTGTGATTTACTGCTTAATTAATATTATGTCTTTCGGTAATGTATCACTTTGGCTTAGTTATCGTTGACGTACATAACAGTACATTTCATTTGCATTTCAAATTAGACACAATTATATATACCTACATACATATATATGTTTTATATGTTTTGTGACATAGCCCTTCATAGTTTAATATTTTATCACTAAATTAACTGCATGACAATGACTGTGACCTATGGTAAACCCCTTCTCAGAGGAACATCGTGAGAATGATTTCCACTTGTTTATTTTCGTGACCTTTTGATGTAACCGTTCATCCGTCTTTAGTGAACGTATTGTTTTGACAACAGCTTAAGTAATTAACTCCGACCGGACACTTTAGCAGGACCTCCTGCGCTATGTTGACAGATGTACTGATGGGAGCGACCTTCCTGTCTTTCACTCTCTTTTAGTTAATTATAAGATGCATACCAAAGGCATGACAATATGCAGATTTAGAGACGATTTAAGTTGTACACATTCTAGACAGAGAGACACTTCACTTCACGTCTTGACGCATTCCTGTACAGAGATGTAGACGCTCTGAGACTTTGACGCACTGACCTCAGTGAGAAGCCCAGTCTGTTTGACTGTGGTGGACCACGTCTTTGTAGAACCTGTTGCGACGCTCGAGACGACACTGACCGTGACCGACGCCTATTATTAGACTAGTGTGAGACATAGAAGTTTTACCGTGTAACTTATGTTACTCAGCTGAATAAAGTGCTACGACTTAGAGTATATTTGTGTACCCGTTGCCTCTCTAGAGCCTGACGTTTCCACGCCACAGAGTGTACGTATCCGATATCTATATATATATATATATATATATATATATATATATATATATATATATATTATATTATATATATAAAGCAAAACTAGGTAGGTTGGACAGCCTCATAGACATTACGTTTACTTTTTTGTACGTCCCGCACAAATTGTAAATAACATTGCAGATAAAATGAACCGACTCATTTGAATGAAATACTAACCATGTAACACTCCACTCTACTGTTTATCTTTGTGTGTCTATAAAAAAAGATTGGCATCAGTACGTCTTATTGTTAGCTGAGTGCTATCCTAATTAACTTCGGTCTCTACTATCAACTCGATAAGTAACTTAGCAATTCCCTTGTGTGTTCTATCCAGACACTCAAATGAGTCAGTTCTTTTATCTACAATGTTATCTACACAACTTGTGTGCCACGTACAAGAAAAGTAAACGTATGTATATGAGACTGTCCAACCATCCTGTTTTTTGAGATTATTACTGCGCAGAGTTGAGCAGGCTTACAATACGCAATTTTCAAAACCAGTCCAGTGTTCCTATCCGCACACTGTATTTCCGACAGGATGTTTGTGGACTTCTCATACAAGATATGATAAGCGTGCCCTAAAGTGAGAAACAAATGTGATAAATCTTACCTCTGGTATATCTTTCAGGGCAATCTCTTGATATGGATGATCTATATCTTCCTGCAACTGCATTATAACATATGAATTCGATAAATCAGGAAAGAGTGGACATAATTGCTATGAGGTATTCCACCCACATATTAATATGTATATATACTTTAACTGTCAAAATCACGCCTGAATATCCAAACCTAATAACATCACCGAGGTTTCAGAATTAAGGTGCGATTTCTTCACCATAAGATTTCATTATCAGGTCAGTTAATTTCGATTCACTTCAATATGCCGCTTACCTTTCTATCCTGCACTAATTTTCGTTTTCTTTTCTCCAGACGGCTACAAAAACAACAACCAACACTGCTAAAACCACGATGATAAAGAGCGTTGAAATAACCGTACGGCGACTGAGGATCCACCTCAAAAGGGCAGAAAAAAAGACCATGTACATAAATACCTGTTCATTGTTGTCCTTAGAAGCCGGGTGCCGGGTAAATAACCCGGCTGTTCTGCATTTTTTCCCGGCTACTTTTAACGTCATTAGATTGTTTTATAGACCTGTAATTCGGGATTGCACAAACATAAAACAGTTTCTAAATACCCGTTTGTGGCTTTTTGAGCCCGATCTTTTATTTGTTAAATAGTGTGATTGGCTGATGGACGCGCCTATGGTGCTGTCTTTGTTACGAGCAGTGCAATTGGTTTGATTAGTATGAAGGTCATCTTAGGTCATGATTTTTAAGGTAGAACGCACCTCGGGGACAGACATTCGGACTCTCAAACTTTTACAATTCTCTTCTGATATACGGCATGTGGGGATTCATTTTAAAGCTCTTGGTAAAAGAAAACTTTTCACTGGCTTAGTTTTTCGAAATTCGAAAAAAAAAAAAATTCTCCATAGAGTTAACACAGGGATGGCGGCCATTTTGAATTTCTAATATCGGTAAATCTTGGGTAATTTGTTTCTCTAGTACCAAAATTTGCATGGTGACCCCCTGTTTTTATTCTTGATTTTGAAAGAGAATGATTGAAAGATTCCTTGAGGAAAGTTTGAGCAAAAGTTTAAGCCTTTCACTTTCGAGGTGCATACTACCTTAACGATGGCGTCAAAAAGAAATGTGGCGTCGGCCACTGGCACCTTGCCGATGGAATATTTTACCCAAAGAAAGCCCGTTCGAAAGGTATACTTGATTCCAAAAATATATTTAGTTTATGTATGAAAAACTTCAATTTCGCTGAATTTGTGAGAAAAAAGCGCCGAAAAGATGTGATTTTGATCGACGATTCGAAGTTCATGAGACTGAGAGTTTTCCGCCGCCGCGCTGGCTGCCAACGTCACGGTCACTACGAGTATGATCTTCTCAACAAATCAAGTTATTCTAAGAGCAATACCGACGCATTTTCTAGATTTAAAAAAATGAGCTAGAACTGATTTTTTTAGAAGCAACTGTTTATTTAAATATGTATTTTTTTCGTTCATTATTTTTATGTACTAGAATCCACGGTGACAGGCATGTGTGTTGCCGACCGTTGCCGACCGGCGCATCATCGTCACGGCTCACGGCTTCACCGTGGCGCTGATCCTCTATTGCTTAAGACAACAGGACAACACGTCGTGGATTCCGGCATGGGTTCAATTTCACTACGCTTCTCCATGTTCTCCATGTTGGGTTGCCCGATAGTGTCTTTCGATGGACCCTCTGAATCATTTTTTTCACGGACTCGTGGAGCAAATTTGAAAGAAAATAGAATTGTTTCCTTCTGACGCTTGGGACAGCGAAACGCGATGATCGTGCGCGGTTTGCATTTAATTTGTTGCAACATTTCTGTCAATCACGCACTTTGTGTCATAAGTTTCAGAAACTATCGCTAGCCTGAAAATTAGCAACTGACATGGTAACGTGCCTCTGACTCGACGATGCCGATTTTTCAGACTACACTCAGAGAATCCGAAACTTTCCACATAAAATGAGTGACTGACAGAAATGTTGCAACAAATTTAATGTTAAGCGGGCTCTCATCTCGTCTTGATGTCGCCTAAGCTCAGTCGCGGAGAGTGCTTTCGCAACCGTTTGCATATAGAAAACTCATAACAATGAAAAAATGCGTAGAGACTCAATCCAATGCGTAATATTATTACGCATTGGATCGACTCTCTACGCATTTTTTCATTGTTCTGAGTTTCTATTCGCATTTTTTCGTAAATGCGAACAATGTTACAGTGAATTATCTTACCGATGTTTTTCTTAAGAAAAACGAATGTGTAGAATAGAATGAGTTTGATGGTTAGCGGAAACTACTATGTGGTAATGAAGAATGGGAAATGAGCAATGAAATGAGCAGACAGCGGGTGATTTAAGATTAATAGTTACATCTTCACTGAAAATAAAACCATAAGTGTGTCATAAATAATACAAACAAAACAAAATCATGTTTGTTTGTTTGTTGTGTTGTATGTGAGCCACGTCTAAGACACACAACAAAACTACTGTTTCAGTCTCAGCTAAATGTCACCTCAGATGCCACCAGAGAACACCATTTCCACTCCAAAATTTCATTTTTTGCCTTGCCAGAGGGCGCTCCCCACCCTCGTTCACTACGCTCACTCGCCGCTCGGTCGCTTCGCTTCCTCGCAGTCCACCCGTCTACTTTCTTAAATTACCCGGCTACTTTTAAATATAAGACAACACTGCCTGTTATCCGTAATACAAAGATCAGACTCAAAATCTAACCATTTGCTACAAAGACTGTAACTTCAAAAAGTAGCGTAAGTAATTATTTAAGAACTGCATCCTGAATAAAAAATAAACAATTTTAATAGTTTACTGTAATTTGAAAACAAGCTCGGTCATTTCTGGTGTCATTGAGGAGTTAGAATGACTTCGACTTACTGGTGTGGAACACTAATATTTTAATTGTTTATCATAAGAAATGCCATATATACTACTACGTTTTGGAGACATAACTTCTTCAAATATTTAATATAACACCATAAATATCGTAAAGGTTGTTTTTTATGCAATTGCAATGCACAAGAAGTAAGAAAATTGCCTTTTCATTTCTAACACTTTTCGAAGAAGAGTAAGACACTTGTATATGATGAAATAAATACAATTTACAAACAAAAACCAACATATAATTGAGAACATTTTCTGTTGCACTTTTCTGGCAAGCGCTGTAAACTTTATTGTTATCAATATACATTTTTTTTAATTTTTTTTCCTTTATTGTCACTTACTCAAAGCTTTACATAACTGAATATATAATACTAAATTAAATCAAGAAAATGCGTGAAATCACTCCAGTATTTCAGATGAATGTCATTTCCCATCACTCTTGCCTGATAAGCGTCTGCGTTTTGTACAATATTCAGAAAAGATATCAGTCCATTCATACTTGGCTTCACTTTTTTACAGCGGCAATTAAACAAAAACTTCTTGACAGCAATAAGAAATAATTCATTGATTTCCAAGTTTTCTTGGACAAGTACAGATCAGAATCTTTTCTAATACCTAATAAAGCGTCAAAAGGAGAAATCTCAATCGTATGTTGCACTTATTCTGTAATCTAATCTCTACATGTTTTTATAGATCTAGAACATATTCACACTCAAAAAAAGATGTAGAATGCTTTTCTCAAAATTACCACAGAAGGAACATTTGTCTGAATCGACCTTTCCTCTTATTTTCAAAAATTTGTTAGTGGTCAGAATTCTACAGATAATTCTATATTGAAAATTGCTTAAAGTACAATCACTTGTAATAGTAAACGGTAAAGAAAAAAATATATTAGAATCAAAGTGCCCAAATTGGCGTTCCCATTTCTGTTTGCATTTCATTGGTTTCAAGTGTTCCATTGAAAATATCTCAAATAGCATCGCATAACTGTTTTACATGATCCCCTTGACAAAAAAATATTGGAAGTGTATCATTTACATAATTAAAACGTGACTGACGGAAGTGCCTTAACCAACGTCTTGGAACTGCATTTATTAATCCCATGTATTTTAAAAAGTTCGGAGTAAAACTATATTATCGCAAAAAACTTTGAAATGTCAAAAAAGAGCCAGTCTCATCTAAAAGATCTGACAAATACTTGACTCCGTTCTGATACCAACTTGAATAAAAGACCGTGGTCTTATTCACCTTCACATCCGGGTTAAACCAAATACACTTTGGGGATACATGACAACTTTTCCCCACACAGACTTAGACGGGGTGGCTGAGACCAATCTCTATTGAAATTGGTCTCAGCCACCCCGTCTATTAAAATTCATGAGTTTACTTTTCTTGTTTACGTACATACCTATATCAGATGGAAATCTGAGGATTTGCGATTACATCAGGTTGACAACCCCCCACACAGAGCAATGAATGTAAAAAGTGTGAAAGACGCTCCCACCTAACTATCCAAAATGTTTTTGTGTCGAGTTTGTGTTTGATTCGTTTCAAAAATGTGTTCCTACATTCTTATCCGATTGTTTGTGTTAACAAAAATGTTTGTTCGCCTCGGATATTTGTAGGGAAGTTTGGATCAGTGTGTACGGTAATGTTTTGTTTGTGTGGGGAAAGCTTATGGCGAGACGCAGCCGGACCTATTGTGTTACAGAGTTGATAGAGTGGCCCTTTGACGCTTGCGTTTCGAAACCCGAGTGTGGTTTCTCATCAGTCGCAGTGTAGATTCTTTCCTTAGTTTGTGTTTGTGAAAAATTATTTTAATGCATTTTAGTGGTCTTGCTCTTCGAGTAGCGAGGCAAGTATATTAATGTTTGGGTCTCGTTGTGAGTCCGTTTGGTGGTTCAGTTTGTTTGTTCTATGTTTCTTTACTTCAGTAAATTTTGTTTTGAATAGTGTGTCTTTTAGAATTTTGCCGAGGTTTGTGAATTTTTAGGCAATAATTACCACTGCGGGAGTACGGATTTTATGTTTTCTTGATCAAGATACTTACAAGTATCATGATCGATGTGTTTGTTCTCGTACATTTGTTTAATAGTTCGTGTACTTTGTTTACTATTTGTTCTGTGTCGTCACTGGCTAGTTGTGTATAATACTTAGTGTTGCGTAATTGCCTTTCGCATTCGTGTACGTAATCTTTTGTGTTGACAAAGACAAAACCCGACCCTTGTCAAAGGTTTTTTACGGTAATTTGTCTACTGTTTGCAAGCTGGTTTATCGCGATTCTTTGGGCACGCGACATGTTTTGTTTCCTTGTTTGAAAGGGTATCTCTAGAAGTGCGAGTTTAGCAGCTTCAGATAGCTTTCAGGTTTTTGTATTTTTGCTGTTCGTGGAGTCCAATTTGACTTTTCTTTGAATTGGTGTTGTTGCGATTGTTCGTGTCTCATGATGTCTCCGGTGTTTGGCTTAATTGCTAATGAAACTTTTAATGTTAATTGTTTTCCAAGTCAACTATCCAAGCATTTTAAGAGGGTGATCAAAAAGGCCAGAACAGCCAATTTTGACCAACCGGGTTCAAGAACCCGGGAAAAGGTGTTTAAAGTGTGCGATAGATGTGTTTACAACATAAACATTACGAACAGTAGGATTAAGATAGGTATGAATAATCCAAACTGCCCAGTTTCTGTGTGTGGGGAAAAGTTGGAATGATACATAATTCTTGGGTTTCTCACACTGTAGGTTGGACCAACTTAGCAAAACTGAATACCAGAAATTATGTCTCGAAAATCTTTTCTTTGCAAAATCTATAGTTTGGTCGGTCGAAAAGTGAGAAAGGTAAGTGAGACTGATACCACCCCAAATAAGTAAACAATTTAGCCCACTGTGAATCCTGATTTAACATCCAACCTGTGAACCCATGACACATGAACTGCTTGTATAAAAGAAGGGGAGATGAGTCATTCGTAAGCCACCATGTCGATCACAACAGAGGCGTAATCTATTTACTTTATCTTGTTTTGAATTCCAAATAAAATTGTAAAAACACTCTCGACAAATAGTTAAATACTATCAGATATAAAGGAGGTAAAGACGAAAAAAATATGAATAAATTTGAAAGAGCTTTTCTGGCAAGCGCTGTAAACTTTATTGTTATCAATATACATTTTACGATAACAAAATATTTAGTAAAGCCATTCAAAAAAACCTTGCAAGATATATTTTCTGACTACAACAAAGCATCGTGCAATTTAAAATAAAAACATCATTCAACTACTGTTTGTCTTTTTTTTTGAAGAGAGAATTACATCATTGAAAAAAGGCAAAATGACAACTGTAATACATTATGAACGTTTTTACGAAGCAAATGAGCAAAAACATAGAATTTTGATTGGGTGTGGGTCGCAAGGTAAATCTTACGTCATTAATAGTAGGTTTTGTCAACAATTTATCACGATCCACCATCAATATTCCAACAAAGGGCACAAATGTGTTTACAATTGATTCAATAGTGAATGCGAACTTATATATTTACGATGATTACGAGTAAATTTGGAAAGAAAAACTATGATCATTTCTTTAATCAACATCTTCATAAAGGTAACTGGATACCTTATGGATACTTTCAGATTTGTATTTTTTTCTCAGTTATAGAAGACCCACACCCCAATAAAGTATATATTTTCTGAAAGCCCTGATATTAGGAAATCCGACCGTACACACTATACAGTCATTTTTTGCATAATAGTCACGTGACAAAACGTTTTCCCTAAATAAGTTTATCCTTCCCTTAGCGAACACGCTGCACGATTTCCTGTTGAAATTATGCATTGACGAGCCTTATTTTATAAATTAGCAATACCCTCAAATCCATGTATGCGATTTGTTCTCCGTATCCCCATTCAAATTAGGGCGCGACAATTACAATTCCTTAAAAAGCACCATATTTTAACACATTTAATAGTGCATAACCAAAAACACAAATACAAACAAAGGAAACCCCAGACACGCGTTCGAAGGGTATTACCAAAACGTGTAAATGAATAGGGAAGTAAAACGATTTTTGGAAGGTTAAGCAAAACCCTTGTAATATGACTATTATGCAAATAATGATTATGTACTGTTCAAAGTCGAATCTCCCAATATCAGGGCTTTCAGAAAATGTATACTTTAGTGGGTTTGGACTTTATAAGTGAGAAAAATTAAAAGTCTGAAAGTGTCTATAAAGTATCAAGCTACTTTAACTGACTGCTTATATCTATAATCGATTGACCTGTCATTCGCTCAGTTTTCAGCGATGTATTTATGGCTTTGATACAGTTAGTGTACGATGTGTAATAGTTAGTTTGCGAGCGTACTTCTGAACTACACACGTCTGGAGGGGAAAAAGTCAGCAAAATGTGACAACTTCCCGGTACAACTACACCTGCTTCTTGAGCCAATCTTTTAGCGTGGGCATTTCGCCGAGCGGTTCTGTTTCTTCTCCTCTTGGTGACAGAATACCGAAGTAGGGATTTCAAACCCGCTTGGAGACACCAAACTTGTTTCATATCCGCGGTAAATACTTTATTTCAATACGTATCAAAAGCAATATTCATTTGTGCATATTTGCAATTTCCTTACCTGATAAAATTACATTGAGCTGTATTTCACGTTGATCTGTTCCAAGATAGTTTTCAGCAATGCAGATGTACTTCCCTCCATCGTTTTCGACGACACTCGTGATGGTATAAATAGCACTGTCTTCTCCTACATCAAGTTTTCGCCATCTTTTTTCCATGTTACGTTGGCATCTGGGTAGGCATCAACGGTACAGTTAAGACTCACAAAGGACCCTATCGTCACGTCGATTGTCTCATTATCCTCGTCTAAAATGCTTGGTTTGTCTGGAAAGAAAGAGAATGAAGATGTACGAACATTTCAATAAATAAAACATGTCAAACTTTCCATCGAGTATTAAGGCATTCTTTCCATTTGATTTACATCGGTCCACTCGCTTTCTTTTCAAATACTGGTGATAAATTTTGTTTAAATCATTCATACTTATCTGTCAAGTTTGATAATGATTGAAACCCCTTTTTTATACTCCTTGATAAAATAAAATAGCTTGATGTGAAACCAGTTCAAGAAAGCAGTTTGAATGTCAACGATTATGGCTAAACATATATGATTACGCTGTAGTGACAAGCTGAATAGTTTGTGTTCCTATGTAGTTTTGACTTCTTATCCACATACAAACAAAAATAAGTTAACGAAGCTTTGATCGTCACGAGTTACAAAGACTAGCCCTTCAAATATAGACTGATAAACACAGTTGTGAAGAATACAAGTCCAGACTCTTTTCATTGAAAGTGTTAATTGCACGTCAATTAATTCTTAGTTCTTTGTTGAAAATGTCCCCAGGTTATGTTTTTTTAGAATACTTACAATGAACAATGATGGGTATTTTTGTACTAATTGCACTGTCTACACTTTGGTCTGCAAATGTTGTGTTTGCTATACAATAGTAGCTTCCGTTGTTCCAGCGGTGCACTACTCCAAGGTCAAAGGTATGAATCGTGACCCCGTTCTGATTCTCAACATTGTCGATCTGGTTCACAGATTCATTGACGTGAAACAGTGTAATGGAATTAGGATCAGGTACCCCGTCAGTCACTGTGCACGTGACCGTGACTTGGTCTTTGCCTTCTTCGACTGCATCTGATGGTCCGAGAATGTCAACAACTGACAAGTCTGTTGAAGGGTGTGAAACAATACTTCAAGTTGTTACTTTAGTTTCAAGCATCCTGCAAACTTCAGACATTGACTTCTTCTGTCTAAAGATATTCCTTGCAACGAATACATCTCACTACGTAAATCAAATCTCAACCAACATTCTACAATCTGACGTAATCAGCCGACGTTGCACCCGTGTTTAGTCTCTCTCCTTTCTCTCTCTCGCTCTCTCTCTCTCTCTCTCCTCTCTCTCTCTCCTCTCTCTCTCTCTCTCTCTCTATAAAGGGTATAAATAGATATACTCTGTTGTACATCCCTCGTATGAAAGAGAATAGATATGCTTTATTACTAATCCAGACTAATTCGTGCTTTTATTGTATTCGATTTAACCTTATGTACTCACACTCAACGACGGACGTGGGTCGTGTCGTGTCCGATATTAATATCATCGTTATAGAAGGTTGTCTTTGCTGTGCAATTGTATACACCAGTGTCATTACGATTCACCACCTCAACAGTGTAACTCAAAGTCGAAGAGATTGTAAACCATTCTTCATCCAACAATGACTGTCAACGGGTGGATTAGAATCAACTTCACAAGTAAGGGTCATCCCTGCGCCCTCTCTGATCTTGATATTTGACTCCCTTACCATAACTTCGGGTCCGTCTGTAGGAACAATTAAGCCTTGTTTTTTCTTATGTTTATTTTGCTGATGTTGATATTCAAAAAGTGTTTTATGATACTTTAACCGAAGAAATACCAGCATAAGGACTTTTGTTATTTAAATGAAACATGTAAGACAAGTGGGGATGTGGTAACATTAAGTACATGCATCAAATTGTCTTCTACTATGAATTCTCAACATGCATCTCTCTCCTCTCTCTCTCTCCTCTCTCTCTCTCTCTCTCTCTCTCTCTCTCTCTCTCTCTCTCTCTCTCTCTCTCTCAACTTACATTGGACATCGAAGTACGTTGTGTTACTGCCGGTTCCCTTTTCCCCATTGTGGTACGTGTTATTTCCGAAGCATACATACTCTCCAGTCCTGTCACGTGTAACGTTATGTAAATCTAATTCTGAACCTGTGGTCATTTGTCCATCAAAGACAACCACGTGAACAGTGTATTCATCGGGTTTGCGTCTATAACGTCACATGTAAATGTGACACTTTCGTACTCTCTGCGTACGTGCCATTGAGCGACATGATTGATGGTGGATCTTGAGAAATAACAGAAATAAAAACAAAATAATTATGTAAAGAAAACAAAAAAGCATTAATAGTATTAATGTTGCGTTTAGTCGTAAGACGCTTGTCGGATGTCGATTATATAATAAAAACGTCCCTTGGGTTTATTTTGTTTGTGCAATGATGATGGGACATGTAGCTTTGCTATGTTGGTCACAATTAGCAAGGAGGAGATGTGGCACAAAATGTAACGTTTGCCTTCCGACGCTAAACCACCAGTCGTAGACATAATGACACTTTGAGTGCTTTTGATCATTATTTCTTTGTTAACATAAGTATAGCATCGATATTTCTCACGGACTAAATTGGTTGGTCAACTGATCACACTGTCATTTGTTGAAGCGTATTGACAAGAATACTTACATTGTACATTAAGATAGAAAGCCTCGTCTTCCATCGCTGTTTCATTATTCCAAAATATGTTATTGGCTTCACAAGTATATTCACCACTTTGATGTCGCTGAATATCTTCATATTGCAACGTTTCAGTCTGACTGACCTGATTACCATTGTATAGCCATTTAACATTTGGTGTTGGGTTTCCACTGACTTGGCAAACTATGATAAACTCCCTTCCTTCAATCGCATATGTGATATTATCAAACATGATGATCTCCGGTGAATCTTCAAAGACACAATAACGATTTGAAGGTTTATAAAAAGCGGGACATCATTATAAACATTAGACAAATTGAATTACGTGTCGAACTAAGTGACGAACCCATATAATACAGTAAAACTTATAACCTTAAAAAACTAGGTTTCCAACCGACCAAGCATGGATTTATTACTAAATAATGTCGAATGGACGAACAACACTCTCTCATCTCAAACTACATAAGTCGCTTTATATACAATGATATGCAATATGTAGACTATATAATATCTTCGTGTGACGATTTCAATCGAATAAGAAACCTTTGTAATGAATCATTTTTGCAGCTGGTATTAGGTATATGCTTTTGAGACACAGTTTTGATCTATCTGAGAGTGCTTGTCGACCACAATACTACACAAAACTGAGAACAATAAGATCAAACATTTGGTTAAACGCAAATAATTGCGATAAAAGATGTAGTGGAGATTCCTAAGAGAAACAACTGTAAATCAAGTGCATAATGTTCGTAATTGCCGTCCATAGTGATCATGCTGTATTACTTTGAAGTGCACGTGATGAACGAAATAGCGTGAACCGTAGCACCATAAATGTAAATTGCGATATATTTATCTCAAGTGAATATAGTCTTACTGATTTGCTATTTTACTCTTTTTCTCCATGAATTACAAATGACCGAAAAGGGACATCACAGTGATATTCTTTACACAAGTCGACTTGATCTGACTGTTTCCACCATTTCTAAATTTTAAGTTTATGTTGATATCAGCTGAAAAGCATATTTTTAGCAAATTCAATATCAACGTTTAACTACACCAGATAAGAAAATATATCGGCAATAAAATAATGCCTAAACGTATCTCACAGAAGATCACTAACACATGTAGAGTGTCTAATTAGTAAGTCTCCTGGGAATTTATGTAAAAGTTTGAACCTAATTGACAATACGCATGGGGAGGGGAGATTTTTGTTACTTACACTGAACATCAACGGATACATTGACCATTCCCGTACCGGATGAATCATCCCAGAATGTGTTGTTCGCCACACATGTGTATTCACCATGATGTTCTCGCAATACTTTCGTGAAGTTCAGCCAATTGTCTTCGGTAATGACATCCTGATTTTGCCACAACACAGTCACTTCTGCTGGATTGGCTTCAATGACGTCACATTCAAATGACACACCGTCACCTTCTACGATCTTACCAGTATCACTGGCATTGCCATAGATAACGAATTTGAGTATAGGATCATCTTCAATATGAAAAAGAAATATGATTTTTAACGAAACGATAGAACGAAAGATCAGTTGCGGACAATGCAGGACCGCCTCATGGTTGAAAAAGATTTTACGAGTGGCTCATACCATTTAAATTTGAATATTTGAGACATATTTTCAGTGTGAAAATTTAAAAACATGTGATGGACACGTTTTAGTCATTATTCAATGAGAATTTCGGTACAATTCGACGTACGTATAGATACAACATATTGATACTGATGTTTTAGGAGTTCAGATATTTTAATAATTCATGTGAGTGTTATTTCTGTCTTTATATTTTGACACATCATAACAAGTGACGTCTATTATAATCATTACGACTTTATCTCAGGTCCTTTTATCCACTTTATGATGTGCACTTCTTTCGTTCATGCCTTGAATAATAACAGGTTTAGTGAGAGATGTAACAACATAGTGTACCATGAAATTAATGAAGCTCTAAAATATGATTCGAACACTTCGCGATGTTGAAAGAAATATGCAAATACTAACATTGAATATCAATATCGACTGATGAGTTTCCATAACCTTTTCTACCATTAACAAATACATTGGTGGCATGACATGTGTAGTTTCCCCCACTTCCTCTCCGAATATCTTCAACCTCAAGAATAGAAATTTCGCTCAATAAACACCATCGGATCGGTCCATGAAAACGTTGCTGCTGGATTTGCATCTGCCATACATTCAGCTGTGTACGTTTTCTCTTCGACAACGTTACCGTTGCTTATATCCTGAATCTCGACTTCCGGTTCATCTGTCGATAATATGATAAAATAATACGCCCGTCAAAATAATTTTCGAAAGGTCTGAAAACAATGCGTTTCATCATAATTAACAGAAATGCATATTTAGCTTTGAGCTTTATATAACACAAAAAGGATAGCCCGTACATGAACAATTGACAAGAATGCTATGGTTATCACAGTAATGGCTGATTTGCTGTTGTTCAGATGCATATAGGATATGTGTTTTAAATAACACACAATGCAAAATGTTATACTCACAATGTACATTTAAGTCCAAGGTTGCATTGCTATATCCAGTAGTGTTATCATAATAAGTGTTTTCAGCGACACATGTATATGTACCATTATCCTCTCTATGGACATCGGTTAGATTCAATATTCCGTTGTCATGCTTTGTACCATCCGGAAAGTACCAGTACCATTTGTCAATTACATCCGGGTTACCCTTTTCTTCAATTTCACATTCAGCAAAGTAATCGTCACCTTCAACTACCGTGTTATTTGTGACTCTTGTGATGTTGACAATTGCTGGATCTGAACAAACAGAAAAAATGCCAACATTATACGTTTTTAAAAAATAAGAACCGCTGCAAAGATTCTACCAATTTATCAATCAATCAATCCATCAATCAAAAGCATTTATATAGCGCAAAATCCATTTCTGGTAATGTTCTAAGGCACTATACAAGAACACGAAAATCAACACGCTCCTCAAAGAGATGCCAATTTAAGGCCTTTAAGGTGACTCATCGTGGCTCATTAAACCTAAATAACTATGTTTTTACCTGGAAATGCTTCCAGACGATCTGAAACGCAAGAGGTATTTTGCATACAAGGAAGAACAAGTCTAGGCGAAAGCCTACTTAGCTATAACCGTAAAACCTTGAAACCGATGTTAACGCAAATTATGTTTAGTTTATTTCTCATAGAAAAAGGAGCTACTATCGATCAAATTTCTGACACTTCCGTAACTTTAAAGAAAAAATAATGACAGACACCTTAAAATTACAATTTTGAAAATTAGTCACAGGTCAGGGATACCTACTGCTCCGAATGTAAAGTCTTACCCTTCCCAAACATCGCATATAAACAGCTTAATTAAATAAAGTACCAGGCTTATGTAAAGCAAACAATGAAATGACTTTTTCAATTTGTGGATAACCAGTTACATAGGCAGGTAAAACTTATTACGAAGTTCAGTGTACAGTGTATTGAACAATAAAATGAAATTATCTTCAAATACTGATACATTTCTTGTTTCATAAAAATGACAATTGCGTTGCCGTACATCTGTACTTGTATGTCTTCCTGTTTGAATTGTAAGGGAATGGTTTTGTCAGCGGCATTTTGACAACCCAAATTTTAACTTCATTGATTGGACATGTCGTAAAAAACTCTCTGTTTGAAGAACAAATGTAATTTGAAAAAAAAAGCGATTTATTGACTGCAGCATGCCATTCTTAGCTATAGCAATCTTAAAGTCTTTGAGAAAATACAGATAAAATATACTGGAATTAATCACAAATACATCAAATACTGACCAAAACTATGATTGTATTTCTCGTGAGTTTCTCTCAACAGAAAAAAAAAACTGTCAATACCATAGTTAAGAGGAAGTGAAGAGTTACTTTCAGGATTCTTTGTCATATAATCAAGTATGTCCCCAATTCTACCGTTAAAGTCTCCCATAGACGTCAAAAAAATATATGTTTATTTCGTAAACAAAAACACTGTAGTTGTATACAAAGACAACATACAATTAAAGCCCTGATAGCACTGATGTTAAATTTTTCCTTTCTTATTGGTAGGAAATGGCATGTAAGCATACACTGAAAAAAACGCCCTACAAAATTAGCTAATTCTAATGAGACATACAGTAAAATACCCCAAGGAAATCTACCAAGTTCTTTACAAGCTCGTTGAACAGAAAAAAGATGTGTGTTCGTAGAAAGTACCAAAATTTGTCCTCCGATCTTGCCAACGTTTCACAGACACCAACTAGAGTGAACGTCTATAGAAAAGTCCTTACAATGTTATCGAAATAAATGCGCTGTTGTGTCAGTCTTCTAGCATTCAATGTAATGAAAGAATTTTTTCAAGTCCCACTCCACCGTCTTATCTCCTTTTCTCAGCGGATTTTGTAAGGAAGACTTTTCCAACACTCAAATGATAAAAGTTTGGTGATAAGAGCTCAAGTTTCTTACATAATTATTTACAAAAATCGTTTTTACACTACTACATTGCACCTCTATCACCAAAGATTCATTGCACACAAGTAAGTCTTCTTCCTCTATGGACAAGGTGGGGTGTTTTATTCCACAGCTGAAAACAGTTCCATCATCATGTCTACTCAACGACGTCGTGTACAAATGCTCCGGTGTACTTCTGTGGACATTGCTGTGTCGTCTTGGGTCCAGACCGTTTTACCGGGAGGCACGCCATTGTCGGCAGTACAGTTGAAGTAATAGGTCTGTTTACGATTGCAATATGTCCAGGCTGGACTTGACAGAAAGGACCTCCTCTGCAATCGTAAAAGTTTGAATATAATTTATACACATCCTATCATGTAATGCAGAAATGCATACACACAACCATGAAATGTGTGTTTACAGGTGGCATAGAGCAATTAAAATATTAATATCCTACCCATGACGAAAAGGGTCGCATTGGTAGTCAGATCCACTCTTAGGACGCAGATGAACACAGCTTGTAGATCAGATGTTGCCCTCGATATTACCAAGTTGTACTCTCCTTGATCTTGATTGCCGTCGATACTGTATATATCAGGCTCATAAACAAAGTTTCCATCGGTGAGTATATTGTTCGCCACTGTCGCATCATGGATGTACCATTTCATTGACGGCGCCGGACCATCGAATTCAACAGTACAGTTAAGTTGTGCTTCACGTCCTTCTAACGCCAATGTATCAATTGGATGATGAATAATTTGATGTTGTGTCAATACTGGGAAAACAAGTCATACAGTGTTATATTACAGTATATAGTTATCCACATTTAAATGCAGCTCAAGTGTACCAATTTCAACACGTTCTAGAACCAAATATTTGTGCAGTTCATAGTATTAGTACGGAAGCGTGTTCGTGCCGCATTTGTAAGAAAAAAGTAAAATTTCTCGTAATTAACAGTTTTTGATTCTCGTAATTACGTGATTTGGATTCTCGACATCACTTTTTTTGTAATATTTCAGCTCAGCGAATAATATTTGAGTGGGCTCCTTGGGGTTTTGTTTTATTGAACACTTCTGTTAGCATCTATTTGTAACCAACTTCATGCTTTAATGACATGTGATGAATGAGAACTCAACTAGCTCCAAAGGGACGAGTCCTGCTATGCCGCCATTTGACCACACACCATGCGACATGTTGAAGTCAGTTAAGTTGAGTCAACAATAATAAACATTTTAAGAAGCGGGAACTTCATTGAGCAGTTGTTTGAGAGGTAAGGTCTGCAGTTGAATGGAAGTACATTAGCATGCTGCATCGTCAACTGTTTTCACTGCCGCCATTAGAGGTATTTTATTTATTTTATTTATTTATTCATCTTTATACTGGTTAGCTCCCTCAGTCAAAAAAATGTACTGATTTCCAGGGAGGACCAGTGAAAAATAAAGTAAAACATTGTAATAAATAAAACTTAATAACACTAAAGGGAATAAAAAGCAATATACATAACAAGATAGGCAGGAAAGTAAAAATCACGCGGCAACAAAAAGACAGCAATATACTAAATGTATACAATACTGCAAAACTCTACACATAATCACACTGGAGGATATTTTTAAGCATTTGTTTAAATTGGCATACAGGAGGTGATATCGTGAAAAACAGCAGGTAAACTGTTCAAATAATTATTGCACGATAAATAAAGGAATTACGTGCTGTAGTTGTTCTATAAGAAGGAAGAATAAATCTGTGAGAATTTCATGTCTGATAACAATGCGTTGATTTATAGCAATCGAAAGGGGTTCTAAGTATGGTGGAACAATGTCCCCTTGATTAGAATTTAAACATTTAAACATCAAATAAGTAACCGTATACAGTCGACAATAATCAAAATATGCCCATATATGGTCAAAGGGGCGTTCCTTGGTATTCAAAATGCCCATCTGAGGGCGCTGTTTTAAAAAGCGGCCACCCGCTTAAAATCTGTGATTGGTTAGATTTTCTCTTTCCACGGTAACTGTGGCAAAATTGGAACAGGTGACAGTATACCTTTAATGTTGATGAATCAATGAATGTGGTGGTGTCAAGGTCACTCACAGCATCAGCTAAGCTAAGCTCGGGATGGAAGTTCTTGTCGCAAAAGCGGTGTGGTTGGCCTGAATTTTCACTGAAATGTTTCTTTCTTGATGGATCACTTTTCTGTTATGGATAACAGGCGCATGCCATCCAATGATAACCGATGTGCTAACCACGAATGCGCCGCATAACAGTGATTGACCTGTATGACCCCTACTTCAACAACAACCCACCATGCTGTATGAACAGCTCAATGTTTGCTATTTGCTCCCATCTGAGTTGATTCAGGGCGATCTGTCTGTCCCTATCATTTGATATGTAATACCAGGAATTCATGAAGTCAATTCGATTCCTGTTAAAGAGCATTGTACATATTACCTACTAATTCTGCTTAATTTCGTTGCAAAATATTGTCATTGTACAGTTTGCATTGCTGTGTGTGTGTTGTATATCGATGGGTTCGTCAATACATTATGTTGTGATGAAAATATGTTCTATAATATCTTATTTTCCCCTCAATAAAAAAATTGACCGGATTGATTGACCGGATAATGATCCTGAATATGGATGGCGAACTTTCAGCAAATCACTTGAACACGTACTGTGATAGGCTTGACATAATTTAACAAACGCACGTGTTTGAGAAAGCCAATGCCATTCAAGCAAATCAGTATTTGACTTGTTCATTTTCTGATAAGTTTATAAGTCGTCAATTGTAGTTCGATTTAATTTTAATTATTACATTTATGCGATTTATGTGAATGAATGCATTTTTCAAAATGTATCAAACTTTTAACATTCGGTGCAAGAGGGAACTATTAATTTAATTTGATTTCTGATCCACTAAGTATAAGCTTAGAGTTTACCGATTACAGGTTTCCCTTAATTTGGGAAACTAAGCAACATAGCTGATTTTTTATATCTATACAAGCATAGACTTCCTTAACACTATTGCAAGGTTCTCATGGTAATGGCTAGGCCATATCGTGCCCCAAGACTGACAAAGTCTTTTAATAATGTTTATATAGGTAATAATGTACAAAGAGGTAAAAATACAATTTGAAGAGGCTATTTCAGTACGCCGTTTCAGTAGATAACGGGATGAAGGCACATGATTACGATAATTAAAATAAGTAATTACGAGAATCAAAATCTCGTAATAACGAGAAGTAAAACTCGTGATTATGATAATTATAAACCCGTAATTACGAGATTTAAAAAGTCGTAATTACGAGAATTATGTTGTCATGAGAATCTATAGTCTGTCTTTGTCACTATGAATGAATACATATTTTCAAAAACTGTAGTCAAGTAATCACAAATTTCTAAAATCTCAAAATCGTGTGGTTTTCAAAACGCCAGAATGTTTGTATAATAATGATGTTGTAATGCTGATGTTTATTGAATCATGTGAAAATTTAACTATCACTGCGTTATTTCAACTCATCGTCTACTTTGAGATTTCCTTTTCACTTCCCTTTGATAACACCTGTGATAAAAAAAATCTTTTCGCTTTTATTAGCCATTTTCAATCATTTCTTAGGTTCTTAGAGTTGCACTTCAATTCGATCATTCATCTAGATCATTAACAATATTTTTGTATTGTTCTTTTACATTAGGAGGAAGCAATGCAAAGACACTAATTGTTAAACATTCTTTATTTTATCTCTCTGAATACAAACTTTGATTGTGTAAATCTTTGTGAGCAAATATACTAATCTGTTCGACTACCTCATTCACACCTATTTTGGATATGTCTTTTTTTCAAATATGAAGGGGTGTCAGAAGAAGTCAGTTGTTCTCGTAATTTCTAGTGCAAATCCAAAATGATGACAACCGCCAATCTATGCCAGATGTAAAAAATAACATCCTATTGCATGCATTCGTAGTTGGGGCTTATCTCCTCAGGCGGGGATGTTTTTCATGTTGCCAGACTTTAATAAAGGCGTCGATAGATGTGAAATATTTGCATAATGTCATACTATCGATATTTTACCCCAAAAAGAGAGTTTATCAAGCCAGACACAATCTACACGCTATGCATGCTTGGCTTGACTTTTGATCTAATGGATAACATACTGAATATCTACAATTGTAAGAGTCCAAAGTTCATTAGTTGATTTATTCATCTACGAGTGTATTATAATTGCTCACTACACCTTATAAATCAAGATAACACCATATTGAAAAACACAATATTGAAACACCATATTCTCGTTGAACAATAACCAACAATATGTATGAGAAATAACATTAAAGAGCTCAAAACTGTATAAAGACTCAGTTATTATGGTTGTCTCATAACTTAGAGAATCAAGGCTTATAGTTACGAGAATCAAATACTCCTTATTACGAGGTATTAATTCTCGTAAAATTACGAGAATTAAAACTCGTAATTATGAGAATCAAGTCTCGTAATTACGAGAATAAATACTCGTATCTACGAGTTTTTGATTCTCGGAATTACTAGAACTAAAAATCGTAATTACGAGAATCAAAACTTCGTAATTACGGGAAACAGAATTTCATAATTACGAAATTTTCTTTTTTTTCTTAAAAACATTGGCACTAATACGCTTCCGTATATCAGTGTTTACTAGCTACCATCTAGTATTCTGTTCGCTAGCACCATGGTAGACATGCAATGATTATTTAATTATCATTATTTTGATTTTCTGTTTTGAGAGTGTAATTATGTGTAGATAATTAGATCAAATGATATCTCATTCTTTGTATCATTTCTAAAGTCTTCTTTTATATAATGTAACATTGTATAATATTCAAAAGCACAACAGAGTATTAATTCCAAAATTAATCACATTAAAATTAAATCGAGGTCAAGCCACACTCTCTTAATTTATTTTATTGTATTGTTTTATTTATAAGTCCATCATCCGACTTGTGTTAGGATGAGGGCTGATAATGTATAAGGTACGCATAACCAACTAACCCCTGTGGAGCACTGGGGAGAAAAGTGCCTTATGCTAGAGCTGTTGACTTTCATTCTCTTACAGTGAGTCCGTTACTCGTTACCTACCGGGTCTTGAATCGGGTCTCGAACTCGCCATCCTCTGATAGTGAGTCCTTTACTCTAACCACTGGTGCCTCCATTTCGTGTTACGGTTAAAGTTTACGGATTGTTTGTGCTTTCAGTATTACGAAAGTTCGTTCAAATATTAAACTTGGACAAATATAGAGATCGTCATTTTAAAGAATCAATGGTAAACGGTAACCGCATAAAATTTAGCATGACATGATGCGAGATTCATTTTGGTAAGGAGGGCGATACTGTAAGGTATAGCCATTAAGCAAGCTAACTTTGCTCAGATTTACAACACAATTAATCATCCATATTGCATATAGGAAAATAATGACAGAAATTCAACTACATATATACCTCCACAGATTTGTACAAAGTCTAGATGGGAATCGATTTACGTCATATGGTATTTGATAACGAACACACAAAATGATATCTCAAATGTTCAGTTGAAGAAGCAATTGTGTTTCCTTCAATAACGCTAGTTAATTTAAGGCTTGCTTTTGTTCTTTTCGGTGTCTGATACTAAAGGGTACATCATTACAACACCATACGCACACAACTTTGTATGATAATAATATAAACGTATATTTGTTTTCTTGAATTCATAGAGAATGGCCTTTTCAGGTCTTCAGGCAAGTACCGCTCTCGATGTAAAGAAAGATATTTCCATAGAGAAATGATTAGATTGCTTGCATTACATATCACGCATTGCATTTAAACTAAACAATTGAAATTCACACTCTGTTATGACTATCAATATTCCGCTAGTTATTCAATCGTTTAATAATGCAACTCACCTAATGTTAACTGTTGTATGATTAATGCCAGAGAAAACACGAATAGCTGTCCGGTTCCTATTTTTCCCATTGTTATTCCATATCTTGCACAAAGGCCACTCTTGCGTTGTTTTAAGTTTCAGACTCTTTCGTATAAATTTCCGTCAGCAATTGAAAAAAAAAAACTTGTGTCTGTTTCTCTGCTGTAATGACAATCGACAAAAAACATATGTTACATGACGCAACAGAAGCGATTTCTTACTGAAGATTACATTTATCATATCACTGCAGATCATTATGTTCTATCTCTACATCTGTCAACATCATGTATTTCCCGGAAATCGTTGAATTGCCTCACTAGAGATTTCTGGCCCCTTAAGGTGGACATGGAGGGACCGTGAAGTAGGTCACTGGTAACTACCTTAATGATATGAGCATTAATTGCAAAATCACGTTTCGGTACTGCGTTAAGACATCCCGTCATAGCGAGAAAGATGCAAGTTTGACGCATTTGAAGAATACGTGTACGTGCAACTTTTAGCTTACGTTACCTTCGTCTCCCTGTACAGTTCTTACTTAAATTTATACTTTTTTCCACTTTTTTGACAATTCATATTTCGAGTCATTGACCAGAAACTCGCCGAATAAATGTGATGTATTGCGTTGTGATGACGTGTTATATAATGACATCGAATCAATTGAGATATACAGACGTACGAATCTTCGTGTATTTGAAAATACTAACGATGATGAGGTTTATGTATTTGTAGCGAATTTGGGTGCAGAAAATGACGCGCGTAATGATGATGGTCACCCAGTGGATGCTGGTTCGAGGCAGCTGTGCCTTGACGAGAACCGAGGAAATGGCGACCCATGAGAATTACTGGCAACCGCCCCGGATAAGTTGTTGCCCGACAGTGGTAATTCGAGGAGCCGTGTGGATCAGTTTGGAACAGATTTGTCTGCCGAGCAAACAAGACTGTTGATGTAATATGACGTCCTATAGCCATTCACACACAATCTACCCTAACGCAGAAAATAACTGCCGTATACTAGCATATTTTAGCTCACGTGTTCACACACGTTGGCCAATGTCGCAGCGATGTCTGTGTGTGTGTCTGTCTGTCCGTCTGTCTGTGCGCCCGATATCTCGAAAACGGCTCATCAGATCTGGTACATTATGGCTCGTAATCAATGCCAATATTCGAACTCTCCATTATTTATTCGTAAACGCAATTTTCAACTTTCGAACTCTCCATTTTGAATTCGTATTTTTGACTAACTTCAGAGGTCCCCTAGAACACTAGCAAGCGAACACAAGTGTACGAATAGTCAAATGCGTTTACGAATATAGTCAAATGCCACTTTCAAAAATCGAAGGTGTCATTTTACATCAAGTTATTCATCACTTTGTTAGGGAGTCCCAAACACGTGGTGGCACTGAAGTTATTTTGAACGTAGACTAGTCAGTGACCACATTATTGGCAGTTTGTCCAGGCTGCTACATGAACTTGACCAGCCTGACAGATGAGGAGTGTATTACATAGGCGTGAGAGTCTTATTGGATGTTTGTCACAGATAAATGCTATCGGAATGTGTGGTGAGCGTGTCGTTCAGCTCGTGCACGTGTTTCCGGTGCAGTGCCGTTTTTATGCCTTGCCGATCGTATCCCCGCGCATGTGCAAACCATCCAACTTGATACGGAACCTGAAATCACTTTCTGTCTGAGCGCTGTTTTTTCATTCTCTTTGGTGGTATATAATTCTTGTTTTTAATTTTATTTTACGGTAAGTTAGAATGCATCTGTATGCTACTACCTGAAAGATTTTTCGATGCGGCACTTCAATATTTTTTTCATGAAGGAATATCTATTTTGGACAATTAAAGTGTCTTAAACATTTATATGCGCTTAACATTAAAACAAACAAAAGTAGAAATCGCACTTACACTTTTCGAGAAATTACAAATTTCTATCGAAAATATCGCAAAGTTGTCAAGGAAAGCACTAAAAACTGATTTCTGAAAGGGTACTTAAATTTCTTATCATATATCCTTTTTTTATAAAATGACAACGAAGTGACTCCGGATGGGTTATTAATAAGGTAGGCTTTTCACTTGTATATGGGCCGCTTCAGGCAGGAACTTACTGGATGGTAATTGACACATTGTTGCGTAATTTTAGTGAGAAAAATTGCTTTACGTTTGCACAACCACCGCAAACCTGTTGGGGATAAGATCATATTCTTGTTCCTTTTCTCGAAATTCTTTTTGAATTTAACATTTTGCGGTAAGAATTATACCTAAAATGAATACTACACAAGGTGCGCTGAAATGCAGTCCCCATAACATAGTTTATAGAGTGTTTCTATAACAATATTCGTCAGAGGATTCATATTCGCGGCTACTTCTTGTCCTTGAACCTAAAACGGTACCAAAGAGACATTTTCAGTGTTCTACAAAATTTATTCAACTCAAGATCTAGAATACATTATCATGATATCACTGAGTAATTAGTAAATTCTGTCTAGAAATGGGTAAGAAGTTCCGCCCTGTATACATCTTGAAATTGATTACTGAAATTAAGTATAATCACCAGTTGCGGATGTAATGTCATTTCTTCATGATATTTTTCATATGGTTTATATTCCATTTATGAAAGTTTGTGTTTTTTTCAGTACAGGTCTTCTTCCAAATCACATAAAAGTGTTTATAAACACTATGTTTTGCCACAGAGTAACATAAACAGAGTGGCAACACTTGCATGCCTTTTGTATCCATGGTCGTCTCGGTAGACTTATTGGCTTTTCATATTAAAATGAGCTTCAAAGGTGTTAAACTTTTTGGAGGCTGTTGTTGTGTGGTTGATAATTACACGAGATTATGCGAAAACATACGACGAGATGGATCGTACTGCCAGTCGCGTAGCAACCATAGTTACTTGGTGAGCTCTCAGGCCAGAAAACACTGCTTCACGCCAATCAAAACATAAACGCCAGCAGTTTCATAAACATGTCCTTTCTTGACGCACGTGTAAAAAGACGGTATGACTGACCGAAGCCATTGAGTAAAACCAGACAGTATCGATAAAAGACTTTCAAATTTTGTTCAAACACACTCATTATATATTCATAAAAATATGAGAGGAATTTTTAAAACGGTGACACCCTTTCCTGAAGCTCAAAACACTCCCGTTTTTGCCAGCACATCAATTCCGATCAGCACCACACGACAACAACAACACAAACTTTGTCGAACATACTTTCGCTTAACAATTGGTGAAAATCCGAAAATTACCGAAGGGTGCATGGTCGGCACTCTTCGGAAAAGAGAGCCAAGAGCTTCGTGAGGCGAGGCAAACATGGATTGCTTACGTAACCGCTTCACGCCTTAAACAATAGGTGTTGCCACTCTGTGTATGTTACTCTGTGATTTTGCGCATGATTTTGAAGAGACGCTCTAATGTTCATGGTAAAATATTTCCAGTACTTAATGTTTTTGAATAGGACCGAAAATACTTCAATTTGGTAGAAGTGTGCACCTCATTCTAAACATGGACGTTTCAAATAGGATTTTACTATAGTTTAACACATACTATACTATACATACATATGGCAAAAGTATTACATTAAATTTACACATAACTGCAATATATAATGAAAAGCGAGAGCATTTTCAGATAATATCTGGTACTTGATTGTGTGTCGGATGATAGACAGCGAGTACTGCAGAAAAAAGGCTTGCGGGCAAGTGTTTTTTGGATAACTGCTCCCTCATCATTCCGACATTTAAAAGTTGACATCAGCTCTCCCATAGTGAACTCCAATTTCCTAGCGTATACATTTTCATATTTCGCGCCTACATCCCTTTACAGTTTTTCGGTCTCACTCTATTTTTTATGGGAAAAAAGTTCAGAACACGTGTTAAAAATAAAACGGGTTGAGCTATTTTGTAATGACTAGTTGTTTTCTTTTTTTCTTTTGAATTTATCAAGAGTTTATTTTTTATGTGAATTGATATCTAGGTCTCGCTAAAGAGCTCTCATTCGTCAGAGCGCGCCCATCATCTTACTCTACCTCACTGGCACTGACACCGTTGTACGGCGAGGAGTAAGTTCCTGCGTCCTTTGATATACATGTACTTGAAACTAAAAACCTCTCAGTTACCTTTACTGTCTCTGTCACAAGCTAAAACAAGAATGCTAAGCCGTTTTGTGACTGGATTTTTCTTTTGTCTGCGGCTCTCGCTTGCATGGTTCGTTCAGGTAAGCAGTTTTGTAAAATTTGAAAAACGTAGTTTCGGAGTGTTTGGTTCACCTATAATGACCAATCAAGAGAAATGAACGAGTTACTTTTGTAACAAGTAGGATAGAAATACTCTCTTCTCTCTGTATGTCTCTGAGACTCTGTGCAGATATTCCAATTTGACTGAGTTGAAATCAATTTAGTCTTTCTTCGTATTGACAGAACATAAAATTATCCGTCATCCAATTGATACATTGGCGATAGAAGGACGTGAAGCACAACTGAACTGCACTGTTAAACTCGATGGTCCGGCGCCGCCTATGAAATGGTACATCCATGATGCGACAGTAGCAACAATATACTCACCGATGGAGACTTTGTTTATGAGCCTGATCTATACAGTATCAGACGGCAATCAAGATCAAGGAGAGTACAACTTGGTAATATTAAGAGCAACGTCAGATTTACAAGCTGTGTACATCTGCGTCCTAACAGTGGATCTGACACCAATGCGACCCTTTATATTATAGGTACGTTATTAACTTTTAATTGTCCTTTCTAAGTCACCTGAATACAAGCATCGTTACCTGTATGAGCATATCTTTAATAGACAATAGGAATTATGACATGTATTCAAACCTTCTACAATTGCAGAGAAGGGTCCTATCTGTACGGTCCAACCTGGAAATATTGCAATAGTAAACAGACTACGTACTTTAACTGTACTGCCGACAATGGCGTGCCTCCTGGTAAGACAGTCTGGACCCAAGATGACACAGCAGTGTCCACAGTAAGTACACCTGAACATTTGTACACGACGACATTCAACAGACATGATAATGGAACTGTTTTCAACTGTGGAATAAAACACCCCACCTTGTCCACAGAGGAAGAAGACTTACTTGTGTGCAGTGAACCTTGGTGATACAGGTGCAATGTGAGTATGTATAATGATTGTTGTAAATAATTATGTGACAAACGCAGACCTCTTTATCACAAAACGTTTATCATTTGAGTGTTCAAAAAAGCCGTGCTAACAAAATCCGCTGAGTAGCAATCTAAATATCCATGCAGACATTGCTTACACGATTGCTGGAGATGTGTGAAAGAAAATACAATATGATTGTACCGATCAGTGAAAGAAAATTGTGTTATGTTTTAATATTTTCGTGGTTCTTTTATGGGTCATGTTATTAATTAAATGTTGACCAAAGTTCACATCGTTCAATAGTTCAAGGTGTTCGAATTATGATTATTTATTACATGCCTTGACGTGAGTGCAAATCAGTGCAGTGATTTGAATAGGAACATCCGGGAATAGTGGCCCAGTGAAAAATGTGCTGGCCGATTTTCGTGGTGACCCGGTCCAGTGAATCGCCTCTACGTTTCCGACGTGAAAGTAGACGCTTACGCTGCACATAAAATATCCATGCTCCTTTCCCTTTCGTTAAAATCTGTTTGATTCTGGCCGATAATGGTAATTTCTTTGAAATGCCTTGCATGTATCTAATGTCATATAATATGGTTATATAGCTATATTATATAGAGAAAATGAATGCTATTTCACTCATCGCACTACATCGGCTCTGTTTGATTATGTTACGATATGCGTGAATAACAGGATCAGTGCAGCTATTTTGTGTGGAATACATGGTGAGACACCGGTGAATCTATAGTGCCTTGATCCAGGTCATGTGATCTGCGTCATCGGCAAACCGGTTTTACGATTGAGTGATTGTCTCAACAGTGTTTCGCAACCAAAATGGGGTTGCTTCATCAGTCGCTCTGTTGTTATGTATTCTCTACGCTTTGTTGCTGACAAAGTCAAATTCAATCAAAGAAAAGTACCCAGATTCGTTTCGAGGCAGTTAGTCACTGTTGACTGGCTCTATAGTGAGTGATCTGGTATGTGATGTAATTATTAGAATTACCAATTTGCGGACATTGACACTGTCAGACTTTATCAAAATCGAATACGAGTAGATTTGCCAAGTTCCTGACTCATGTCCCTCTTCAGCGGCCTAGGAAGTTCTCATACAACATTAGTTTGATCAAAATCAATAAGAGGAATGTGCATCACATATCCGACAGTGCTAAACACCAGTATGTCCTGCTAATCACAGTTAGACAGATTAATTATTTGATTATGATAACACCGTGACTCGGGACTTCAACGGTGCCAGGAGACATCAAGCAACTCAAAGGTCAAATAGAATCGTGCCTACAAACAAAGTTCGCCACACGAATTACCCAACTAGAATATCAGTGAACAAGAAAAGCTGAACGAAAAACACACGTGTTCAAAACAAGATAAAGCCCATATATAAAGACACGAGCTATAAAACAAGTACTGTGTGAAAACTGGGAACATATAGAAAAGGACGAAAATTTAAGGAGATTATTCCATAAACAAACCGATGATCGCATACAAACGAAATGTAGACATTAGCGATACACTGATAAAGGCCAAAGTCCAAGGCATTAGGAACAAGTTGGCCAAAACGAACGAACAAATTTCGATCCAAACATAAGTATCCTGGCTTTAACACTAGAGAAAAAACGGGAGATTAACAACATCGACACAACATTAAAATAAGAAAGAGATACATCTACAGGCGACTGAGGAAGAAACCGCCCGGGTTTCGAAACGTGGGGTAAAAGGGCCATGGCTATTAAGACATACTTGACTTGGCCCACGTCTCGCAGTGGCTTATTAAAAATGAACAAACCGTTTGTTAATTTTCATACTGACAGCAAAACAACGGTATAAACTATGGGGACTCTGCGAAAAAGATTCATGTTTGCTTGTCTTAATTTTCTGCAACAACTCTTGGCACAAACCAAGATGCAATCTGTCATCTAACCGCTACTTACGAGGAACAAAATGTAAAAAAAAAATATATTACACAATCACGCTTATTTTAGACACAGAATAGATGCAAAATGTACATAGTGAAGAATTTTTAATATGTTTACCTTGGATACGACACAACCTACGTCATCGTTAAGTGTGAGTACATGGTGTTGAATTTACATGATGCTTTTATAACAGTCATTCACATCATACATACATACATACATACATACATACATACATACATACATACATACATACATACATACATACATACATACATACATACATACATACATACATACATACATACATACATACATACATACATACATACATACTTGATGCATGCATCGCTGATGTCTGCATTTCTTTTGTGTGCGATCATCGGTTATTTACGGAATAATCTCCTTAATATTTCGTCCCTTTCTATATGTTCCTAGTTTTCACAAAGTACTAGTTTTGTAGCTCGTGTCTTTATAGATGGGCTATAACTTGTTTTGGACACATGTGTTTTTTGTTCAGCTTTCTTGTTCGCTGATGGTCTAGTTGGGTAATTCGTGTGGCGACTTTGTTTGTCATGTAGTTCTAGAGATTTCCTGTTGTTTGCAGCCCCATTGGAAGTCTAAATCCAAACTCCACAGAAAGGCCTTTGAAAAATCAGCAACATTCCACCTAAGGCCGGTACACATATTGTATTTAATATTCGTACTATGTTGTAGGCACGATTCTACTTGAGCTTTGAGTTGCTTTATGTCTCCTGGCATCTCCTGGCTTGATGCAAATGACTTGTGGTATAGATTTTACAGAAGTTTGTAACAGAATTAAAAATTAAGTAATCAAGTTCTACGATGACGGCTGCTAATGACTTGAAAATCATCAATATTTATCAGACAATACTTGAAACATGAAATAAGACTGTATAAGTGTCAAAAAACACCAGACAGAGACACAGACAGAGAGACACAGACACACTCACATACAGACACACAAAGACTACAGACACAGACACACAGACACAGACACACACAGACACACAGACAGACAGACAACAGACAGACAGACAGACAGACACACACACACACACACACACATATATATATATATATATATATATATATATATATATATATATATATATATATATATGAACTGTGGTGTCTGTCTGTGTCTGTGTCTGTGCTGTCTGTCTGTGTCTGTCTGTATGTGTCTGTGTCTGCATGTCTCTGTGTGTCTCTGTATGTCTGTGTGTGTCTGTGTGTGTGAGTGTCACTGTACGTATCCAAGCAGAGACTATGGTGTTGTGTGTATATGTGTAAAAATATGCGTGTATACGTTTTAAAAGTGTTAACGCATGTTTCATTGGGCGCCTCATATCTACACAATGTCAGTACTTGCCTTCACTTAACGTGATATGTCTCGAAAAAAATGAAATGATAAAGCTGCAAATTGAGCTGCGTTCAGTTGCTCATATGTCAAAACATAGTGACAGAAATAACACTAGCATGAACTATTAAATTATCTGAACTTGTAAACTTCAATTAATTACATGTGAGCCTTCAAGTGTACCGAGATTGTCATGGATGATAGAGTTAAACGATTCTTATGATAAATAAAGTTTAAATTCGAGTAGTCCATCAAACATGGTAACATTTTCATACAGAAAATTTTATAGGATGCCACTTTCGATATATTGATTTATTTTGCTTGCTTTAGATGTTCAAATATATAAATGGTGTGTGTCGCTCATAAAATCTTCTTGAACTATGAGGCGTTCATACAGTGCTTTTATCTGATCTTTCGATGTATCGGTTAATGAAAAAATCATATATTGATATATTTCATATTAAAGACGATCCAGAGGTAAAATTTATTATCCATGGCAGTGCCAGTGATACTGGTAAAATCGTAGAGGGTGACGGTGTGTCATTTGAATGTGACGTCATTGAAGCCAATCCAGCAGAAGTGACTGTCTTATGGCAAAGTCATGACATCATATCCGAAGACAATTGGCTGAACTTCACGAAAGTATTGCGAGAACACCATGGTGTATACACATGTGTAGCGAACAACACATTCTGGGATGGTTCACCTGGTACAGGAATGGTCAATGTATCCGTCGATGTCCAGTGTAAGTAACAAGAAAACCTTCCAAAGTCGTGCGTATTGTCAACTAAGGTTTACAGTCTGTAAACAAAAAACTTTTAAATAAATTGACCTGAAGGCGTACTAATTATACACGCGATATGGTTTAATTAAACTCTGTTGAAATACGATCAGGCATTCTTTTATTTCAGTACTGATTTTGTGAAGTTGATATTTGAGTTTTCTTTCCACTTTGCCCGCTTAAATCAAACGTAAAATAAAAAAAAACAGATGTGAACTAATGTGCTGACGTAGTTTACAACAGGTTCATTACATAGAGGTACGCTTCACAGAACAATAAGATATCTGTCAAGTCATAATATGAAGCAAGTTTAATTAACTTTAGCACAGTACTCTTGGACTTAAATCGATAATTACACAACTTCGTTCAATATGCAAATGGGCTATTCATTAACTTGGCACTGCTCAATACTCATAGGGCAATTAAATATATATCAGATTAACATCTGTAGCACTTTTTATCCAGTCTTATGCTGCAATTTTGCAGTAATATTACAAATTTCAATAAATATGCAAATGAACTCTTAAACAACCTGACACAACTCAGTGCTTCGCGTGACAGTTAAATATCTACCAGATTAATCCCTGTAGCAGGTTTACTAAATTTGATGCAATGATTTCAGTTATATCACCAATTACAAAGTGCATTTAATATGAATATAAAGCCTTGATTAACTTCACACTTAGTCTACTAAATGCTTCACAAACCAGTAGAATATCTGTCGGATCTGTGTCTACAACAGATTTCATTAAATTTGATGCTATTATTTCGGAATATGATTGATTACAAAACTTCATTAATACGCAAATGGGTACTTATTAATTTGAACTGGCCTCAGTACAATTAGATTTCTGTCAGATCAATATTTGTTGCATGTAATATCCACTTTGGTGCAGGAATTTCAATGGTATATCATTAATTTAAAACGTTCATTAAATATGCAAATCAGCAATTAATTAACATGATACTCACAGTACCATAATACTGTTCTGAGATTGTCATCTCAGTTTCGTTAATTGTGTGCAGTATTTCTTGCTATATGCCGACAATATCATAAGTGTCTCCATAGTAAACCATTATATAAAAAAAGATATTTCATAACTTCAATAATATGCATGCCATACTAACCCAAGATCTAATCAGTTCTTGGGAGTAGCATACGGTACCGATCTACTACATATGACTTGAATCCGTTTCTGCCGTTTTTGAGTTATTGTGAAACAGACACACTCACACACTCACACACACAGGGATAGACAGATAGACACTGCTGCTACATAGCTCAAGCGTGTGAAAACGTTAGGTATCGAGACAGATGAATCATTACTAAGGTATCTTATTTATAAGAGTCACATAAATATCCGTTTCGTTTTTAATTGATCTAAAATTGACATTCTGTCTAACAGCGTTTTTGTAGTTCTGAGCTGACAGAGATTGTGTTCATCACTGCAACATTACGTAATATGAGATATGTGCCTGCTCTGAAAACATTTTTTTTCATTTCAAATATAACTGGTCTCATTTGAATTATTGAATTACTTTAATGTTGCAAATGCTCAATTATTCTTAATCATCAAACCGTTACTGTTATTTTGCAGATTCACCGGAGATCATCATGTTTGATAACGTCACATATGCGATTGAAGGGAGGGAGTTTATCATAGTTTGCCAAGTCAGTGGAAACCCAACACCAGAAGTTCAATGGAAGTACAGTGGTAATCAGGTCAGTCAGACTGAAACGTTGCAATATGAAGATATTCAACGACATCAAAGTGGTGAATATACTTGTGAAGCCAACAATACGTTTTGGAACAATGAAACAGCGATGGAAGACGAGGCATTCTATCTTAATGTACAATGTAGGTATTCTTGAGCTTAAAAGACTTCAACAAATGAAAGTATAGTCAGTTTAGCAATTAATTTAGTCAATGAAACTATGATGAATACCGTGATCTTTCTGTTAACGAAATGTTGCCATAAAATCACACTCATTAATCTGGGCTACTTGCCAAACGTTTTTCCTTATCTCCTTAATTTTTTTTTATCAGATTCATCAACGCTGACGTTCTCCATTATAAATAACCTAATATCTTACTGTACTTCCCTCTCAAATAAAAAGATCACGATAGAAGGCACTTTAGTGAATCATCAACACTGCATAAGGTAGTCTTATGACTGAATTAAAATGTTGCAACTTCGATTGCGATCTCCTCACTGCATATGGAGTCCGATGTAACCCGAATACACAATATGTACATGTACCATGACACAAACAAACTCTACAGTAGCGACGTCTTCATTATAAAACGCCATAGCAGTAAATACAAAATGGCAAGCTGTTAAACAGTTGTAATGTTCAAATGAAAGCTAGTTGAAGCTGATTATAATCCACCAATTGACAGTTATTACTGGACCAAGGACAGTTTAACAATCTCTTCGATTTTGAGTTACTCAGTTGAGATGATCAATCGTAATGACACTGGTGTATACAATTGCACAGCTAAGACAATATTCTATAAAGGCGATGTTTATCTTAGATACAACACAACCTACGTCGTCGTTGAGTGTGAGTACATGAAATTGAATTTACATGATGCTTATATAACAGTCATTCATATACACACATACACAAATAAATACATACATACATACATACATACATACATACATACATACATACATACATACATTATACATACATACATATATATATATGTATGTATGTATGTATATATATATATATATATATATTATATATATATATATATAAATATATATATATATATATATATATATAATTTTGTATGTGTTTGTGTCTGAGTGTGTGTATACTTGTTTTCTAGATTTTTTCCGTCACTCGATTGCCAGTGAGCATTTCTTTTTTACAACTGTCAACAGATTTGCCAACAGTTGACATCGTCGGGCCATCAGCTGCAGCTGAAGAAGGCAAAACTCAAATTACCGTTACATGCACAGTGACTGACGGAGTACCAGATCCAACTTCACTTGTACTACTCCACGTCAATGAAACTGTGAACCAGGTTGACAGAATTGAGAATCAGGACGGGGTCACGAATCACACCTTTGACCTTGGGGTCATGCAACGCTGGAACAACGGCAGCTACTATTGTGAAGCCAACACAACATTTGCAGACCAAAGTGTAGACAGTGCAATAAGTACAAAAATACCCATCATTGTTCATTGTGAGTATTCTAGATGTTGGTAATAGGAAGGGAAAATACGACAACAAACTAAGTAGGTAGAAGCATTTGGAGAAATTGCCAATTACGAATTCGTTGACATGCAAATAACACTTCCAATTAAAAGAGCAGTGGCTTTGTATTCCTCCAACT